>NW_028327172.1:60303980-60604119 GCF_987537825.1 Furipterus horrens | reverse complement strand
AACATCAGGGTTTTCCACATCATATAATGAGTGTCAACAGCATGATTCCCTTAAAACCTTAAACCAGAGCAAGATAAAGTCTTCAATTAAAAATACTGCCTTGTGAGAAGCAGAAACCAGTTATTTAAGTTTCAATGATAGGAAAAGCATCTCCAAACATATTAAAATTAAGCTAAATTTTTTTTAAAGAATGGAAAAATTTCCCTGCTGGACACATCAGAAATGCAATGTACAGTTTTGTCTGATTCTGATTTCTATGGATCAGTTCCTTTAGGGAAGACATCTCCCATTGGCTAAAGAGCTTCCAGAAGATAGTTATAAATTAAGCTATAGTCAAAAGTGGGCAAGAAAGCAAAGGTAGAGAGCAATGCAGGGCACTAACACATGTTTCTGAGTGATATTAGAAAATCGGCCCCCAGAGTTTTTTGGACAGATCACTGAACAAACAATAAGCCTAAAGGATATGTATGGTATAATTTTATTTGTCTTAACTGACTTATAAATCCTCCGATCACTTTCTGGGCCTTCCCTAAATTGATTTGTTTAAAACATGTGACAGGAGAGATGGGAAGAGAACTCCCCAGAGGAAGCCTGGAGGTTTCCTGCACATGGCGGCGTTAACAAATGATAGCATACTTGAGAATCACTTGGAAGGCTTATTACAACACATGTGTCTAGGTCTCACCCGCAGCATGTCTGATTTAGTTGGTCTGAAGTGGTGCCCAGGAACCTGGCAATTGGCTTTTCCAACAAGTCCCTAGAGGATGCTAATGCTGCTGACTGGGGGACCACACTTCAAGAACTACCGGTCTGTGCATTGGGTTGTTGAAATTTTCTCAGTCTAATGTTGCCTGAGGAAGCTCTTCCTATTTGTTGTTCTAGATATGTATCACATCTAAATTTGTGTGGGGTTCATTACCTGTTGCTGCCTAAAATATTTTAATAATATCAATGAGTTCTCTATTTATATAATATAATTTATTGTCTGCAATTACTTTCATAGAATGATTAGACTTAAGATTTGGAAGAATCCTTAGGAATAATCGGATGTAATACCCTAATTCTGAAGACAAAGAAACCAGTCTAGTGTTCTATACAATTGTGATTTCTGAATTGGGATTTACTTTCAACAGCCCTTAAAGCATGGTCTATGAACTGAACATATTATGTTCATATACTAATCCTTTTGTTTGACATAAAATTACATTTTTCTTAAGATAATTAAGAAAGCCTCACTGATGCTTATTTTAATTCAACCAGGACTTATTTTGAACAATGACAAGTAAAAATCAGCAATGTACAGTTTCTTCTTGACCAACTGGTTTCCAGGCAAAAGAATGTAAGACTCTTAGTAATATAATACAGGCATAACTCCAAGGAAACCCTAACAACTATCTGTAATAGAGTCCACCACTTCAATAAAAATAAATGTAAGACTTATAATTAATTTCAGTGAATGAAAATCTATTATTTGCCAAATAGTACTACACATGTTCATACTCATAAACATGTTCTACTATTTGCCAGGTAGTACTATAAACATGAGCCCTGGCTGGTTTAGCTCAGTGGATTGAGCGTCGGCCTGCGAGCTAAGTGTCGCTGGTTCGATCTTCCAGTCAGGGTACATCAGAGAAGGAAAACTCTGACTCCAAAAAACCTCCGCTGCCTTGCGGCATACCTCTTCAGGGGAAAGGCTAAGGGAGTAAACCCCGACAGAAAATCCGGAGCCGGAGTCCCTAAGGCGGTTTGACGTTGTAGTCAACACCGGCAACTCCTGCGGCGCACCTGAAGCCAAGCTGTATCGACTCCGTCTTTCCCTTGGACACTTCAGCTGCGAAGAGAGGGGGGGTCTGATGCATGGGCAACAGCAGACCCTCCATATCACCCTGCCCAGGCTCTGTAGCTTCAGCTCCACTGGAGAGGACACTCCAGCGTCATCGCAAGATGTCAATTCAACACAGGAGGAGACAGATGCCGTGTCACTCCCGAGTCGGACTGCACAGCCATTCTCGGCGGTGCAGATAGACTCTTAAGAAGCTACACCATCGTCTCTCGAGACGGACGGCTGCCGACGACGACGACGACTATAAACATGGTCATTAAAATCGCTAATGACCCTGTAGGAAAAAGAAACTAAAGCTTTTAGAATTTAAATATCATAGGCTAGCAATTTGTTTACCCATGATAAAAACACAAAAGTTTCCTAACATATTTGCCAGCACTTATTTAATTTAGCTGCTTGACAAGTTGGCACATATTTATCCTGTTAAGGCCTGATGACTTCATTTTCAGGAAGGAAAAATACAAATATTCTTTTGGACAGCCAGGAAGTCTAAAATTTTGTTTTCTAAGTACTCAGGATTCCAGTATGGATGTCCACTCTCCTTCTCCCCTTTTGGAGAAAAGCAATGTCACTGCCAGATTAGATGACTTCCTTCCTGGAAGCACATTTAGCATGTTATAAGAGTCTCAAGTAGGTTAAATAACACTTTCTATGTTAAACAAAATCATTGTTCAGCAGAGGAAAATGTGGCTTTTTACAGATGTATTCTATAAACTGGCCTCTAGTTAAATTTGGCTCTAGGTTCCATTGGTTTTCTTATTAAGGGAAAGATAATTCACCATACAAACTTTCTTATTGTAACTAAATTGTTTACCATAGTGATCAAAATTTATAATTGGGACTGACTTAGAAATATGTCCAAATCCCAAGGCCAAGTCAACACTAGAAGACTCAATGAATTGGCAATGCTAGAAAATTAGTCCAGGTTATAAATGATAATCTACTGAGGGGCTGTTCCTTTACCAAGACTTACCACTCATTAAATATTAGTAGATATATCACCCTACATTTGAAAGCAAGTTGAAGGCCTATAGGGCTGTAAGGAAGGATGTCTCTGCTTGCTAAACTTAAAAGACAACAAGAAACATCATTGAAAGTATATTTCAAGAGGCCTCAATAAATTCAATTTCTATGAAATAATCTCCCAAAAGAGTTTTATGTGTGCTTTAAATACTTACTCCATCTTCATTAAAATAACATATGTGATTTGTTTTCATTGTCTTCATATTTAATTTGGTGTCTTTATTAATAAGATGGAGAATGGAGCCCTGACTTATATCATTGAGCTATAATAACGAAGGGTCACCTTCTGACAATAGATCAGAAATATGTTAAATCTGAGGTTGCCGATTAGTAAAATACTTGTCTGTACTTGGAAATACATATACTTTCCATAGACTCAAGTTCTTGGTTTCATCATATAAAGCACTGTATTTCTGTTACATTGACCTGTAAATGATTAATTTTGATTTCTTGTCTTAAATAAATATACAAAATATATGACTGAAGTAGTTTTCAGATTGCTTAGGGGAAGCTATTTTTAAAAAAAAATAAGACCCAAAAACCATTGCCCAAGCATAATGTGAAGCTTTTTCTGAAAGACCTGAACCAGATAGGAGAAGGAAGAAGTAAAATAGCTTACAAAATGGTTGTGTGATCACCAGCAGCTTAAGAATATTCACCAAAACACAGAAAACAAAAATTCCAAAATGAAAACATACAGTTGCTCAAAATGACATACAAAGTCAGCTCAGTAGCAGGAAAATCCTATATGCCAACCAGGTCAAAGCCAGAAATTAGATTATATGCCACAGAGAACAAGACATATCTTGCTTATTAAATATAGAAACAAAGAAAACACTAACACTTACAATGGTCTTCTTATCAATTTCATTTTTAAAACACTGATTCCCTTTATTTTGTTCAATACATGAAGCATTTTCCCTTGGTGCACTGCAACCCGTAAGCTAAAAAATAAAAAATAAAAAAACACTTACAAAGAATCAATACTTATTTGTTTTCTGCAATGCAAATTAAATGTTTTTCAAATTTTTAACATGCACATTAAAATGTTTAAGAGCTGAATATTATTAAATATTGCTTGTGCCACTTTCAGAATATGAATACGCTGTTTAACCCAAAAAGAAAACAGAAAATGGGACAGTTATTCAAAGGCTAGTTTATAAATTTCAAAGCTTCATCAGGGAGTGTTGAACTTGGATTATTCAAATTTAAATTGATGTTCTGGTAAAAGCTGGATTTGTTTAATGGGAAGATGAAGATAGAAGTGTTGATTGCATCTAATGTGAGTTCCCATACTTGCAGGAATCTTTACTCTGTGGTACCCCCAAGAGCCCACAGAACAAGCAAAGGCACTGAGTGGCTTTGTTCTAGACTATTGTTTCAAGGATTGGTGTATAACTACAGCTTTAAGTGATAGAAATATTGTTTGCTCATTGACCATTGTAAAAGATTTGTGTGTGAAGGTATCAGCTGGTCATCTTTGCATTGCCCTGTTAGAATTAAGGCTTGAGGAACTGATTCAAGAAAATGCTGTCTGGCTACTGCTATTGTTGCAAATAACAAAACCATTTGTGTTCTACCTGGGTGTCTTCTAACAACATCCATGAAATCGTGGCAGGGTTTTAGATTGAAAGAATGGTAAAAATCCTGGACCCTTCACAGTTCTTGACAGCTTTGGTGACAAGAACAGAATGCTGACAGAGGCATGACTTTCTGGATCCTATAGCCTCAGCTATTCCAAACATTATAACTAACTGAATCCATTGCATTGACTGATGGCACTTAATATGTTATCTTTCCATATTTTTTTTATGCCACTGGATCTCAAGGTCCAAGGCCAATTTGTATTCATGTGGCAAGATCTTCAGCAAGTTTACAGTGCTTCCTCAATACCTTAACTCCTCTGCAATCTGTCATAAAGAATTAGCATGAGTGGCTTTACTTTTTGATGTTCAAAGTTGTTGCTATATTGATGATGTCCTATTAGTTGGCGAATCAGAAGACTCAGCCTGCAGAGTGGATAATAAAAATTTTGTTCTTCTTTTTTTGGTCTCAACCTCAAAAAAGAGGTTCGGTACCATACTGGATTCTAAGTACTGAAAAGAATTTGGTCTTACTTGGACATTTTACTTAATCTCTTGTCAGCTAGCGCACAAATCAGCATCATTAAAGTGGGGTCCAAATTAACAGGCTGCACTGGAAGCTCTCAGCAAATTGTGGCCCGCTCTCTACCTTTTCAGCCCCACAACATTAATGAATCCTCTGAACTCACTAATGAGCCTTTATGAGTAAGACAGGTTGATTGGAATCTGGGGCTATTAAATAGATGCAGCCCCCACCACCAAAATCCCCTGCAGCAAAGCCCCTGGCTCAGTGAGGTTCCTCAATTTACAGAGGTTTACACCAAATGCCTAGGCTTCCTTCACTAATGGTTTAGCTAAACTGAAACCAGTTGTGTCTACTGGGATGCTGTGTCCAGCTCTACAGAACTGAATATGGATGTGGTTCCTCCATTCAGGGGGTAGAAGTCAAAGTTGTTCTCACAGCTCTGGCCAGTATGGCTCCTGAATCTCCAGACCTTGACTGGCTTTCTATGCTTTTATATCCCCACCATTACTCCTTCTTCCATGGTTAACATCCCATCATTTTAGCTCTCATAGAAATAGTAACTTTATTTAATACTTTTATACTTCATTCTTTTACACATAAGTACAGTGAGCCAGGTGTAAGAGATATTTAGGAAGAGATGGATGATCCTTGGGAAAATGGAGACTTCATGCCCCGCCCTAATAAGTTCAGTCTCTGGTCATTTCCAGGAATTTTTGCTGCAATGAGAAAATCCAAATCCAGTGTTGCCAGATGTTTAAAATGTCCAAAAGAACTTGAAAGTCTGAACATTTATGGAAAATATCTTGATTTTTAAATGTTGACAAAAAGTATATGTATTTTAAAATACCATATGAGCTAACACAATAGATCCAACAAAATATTAACTTAGTCTGGAGACTGCAGAAGGACAGCCAGTTTGTGACTTCCGCTACAATCCCTGGGTGCTGCCATTTCTTCCTGGGTACTGACTGCACTCTTAAAACTCACCAAGACCCTCCTAGTCCTCACTGTCTTCTTTTTTTTTTTTTTTTTTTCCTGGCATTTAATATCATTAACTACTCCCTCCTTCTTGGAACTGTTATCTCTGTGTTCAGAAACATATCTCTCCTAGTTGACACCGTATTTTAGGGTGATTGATTGCTGTTCCTTTTATTTCCTCTTCCTCTTTTTAGCACCTGAGCTCAGCTATTTCTCCAAAATTCCTTTCCTCTATCTCTTCTCTAAATATTCACTCCCAGATGACTCTCAAATCTACAGAAGATTTTCTCCAATTTCTGGTCTTACACTTTTCAATTGCTTGCTTGTATTTCCTCAAAAAATCACTTTGATGCCTCAAATCTGTTCAACATAAATGGAATCATTTTCTCTCAGAACCCACTTCTTCTCCTGGGCCCCCATTTCTGTCATTACCCAATATTTTAAGGACTATACATATGCATCCCTCCTCCCCAATCCCATATTAATCCGCTCTCTTTTTCCAACTAGACATGGTGCTCACTTATGATGCCCTCAGGATATACACTTCTGCTTTACATTTTTAAAAATGATTAACCCACCTATTTTTTTAAAGAATAACTTAGAATATAAAGAAAATGAAAAATGAACTTAGTATTATTTTTGTCTTATTCATTCAGGTACATTTTAAGCTCTTTGAAGGCAATCTGTATCGTTTATGTGCCTGAACAAAAATAAATGTGCATAAATATTTACTAAATTAGTTAATTACACTGTTTACACAATGTCCTGATAAACATTTACCAACTTTACTTTAAACTCATTGTTTGTATATATCAGAAAAGTTTTCTATTTAAAAGACTCTAGTAATTTTTTAAAATCTGTAATCTTCTTGTAAGATAAATGAGCACTCACCTGATTTAACTGTCTTATAGTTTTATTGTTTGTTTGTTTGTTAAACTCATTTTATTTATTTATTTATTTATACTATTTTGCCCAAACCTGGAATTTTAATATTGGTGAAAATGAAAGTTAATACTGGTGAGCATCATGTACAAAATCTGTGTCAGGAACCAAAAGCCTTATAAACTCCAAAAAGTCAGTCAAACAAGCTCTGCGATGCTGGCCATGGGGTAGCACCGCCCCTGCCCATCCCCTGAGAATGGGAACTGTACAGATTTGACAGAGGCATATCCCAGTTGTGCTCCAGAGTCATCCAATCTTATTAATACTTTCTGGCCTTTATATTTATAAAGCACCTAGTTTTACTTCACTTTGTAATATCTTCTTCAGATAAAAGCAATATTGCAAACTACAGAACTCTGAGGTTGAATACTTTTTCATGTCATGGGAAACAACATGCTCCTGCTTTACATGTTCTGCCTCAGCATTACAAGCCCATGAATTTAAACCACGCTGCTTTCTTTTGCTGAAAGAGAATAAACTCCATTATTACATATAGCCCGAAGATAAAAGCCTCGGGATTTCTTTAAAAGCTGCAGGAAGAAACAAACTAATCACTCCCTAAGAGCTTAAGAGAAGGGAGTACCAGTTTTCAGGAAAGGTCCTCAGCCTGTTTATTGAATTTAATAAACCTTCATCAAATTCTATTACATGTGGTCCATAAGCAACAGAAACAACAAATTCAATGTAAAAAAGGAAGATAGATACAAATGTCACTATAAAATCAGATAGAAGGCTATGAGTGTCATAAAAGAAGTGGAGACAAAGTAGTCTGGAAACTCAAAGAGAATCAGTTCAATAAACATTTCAATTAATGCTAATTCTGCCAAACCTTTGAGGAACTTAGCATTAATTAGGTGAGACAACTGTAGAAACTGATCATTTGAATTCAAGTGTGAAATAAACATACAAAAAAATGCCATAGAAAGCAAGTTGAGACATTAGCAGAGCTATGGGACAATAAAGCAGAATGAGATAGTTGGAGAACTACATGTCCCTAGTATTGCTCAACCATAAGGCAAGGAGTTCTAAAAACTAAAATAGAAAAGGTAAAAAGCAGACCTGGTGGGGGGAAAGCAATAAGATGTAAATGAGCTACTAAAGATGTTGATAAGCAAACTCACCCTCACCAACATATGTGTTGGACAAGTATAAAAAGGCACCTGCCGAAGTCCAGGTAGGCCATTCCTATGGGCCTGCTCCACCCCACGACCCTCCCCTTACCAGTCTTCCCCTTCTTCTGCTTCTTCTCCCTCAATAAACCTGTTGCCTGATCCCACAGTGGTCTCCGGGTGATTTCTCAGAGCAAGGCTGCCCTGACAATGGGAAATAGGAAATCAAAGAAGGGTTGAGGGGAGATATAATAGGAAAGTAGTAGAGGAGTCGAAAGGGAGAAATATTTAAAAGTTATGATCACACAGACATATTAGCCATTTATATTATTTCCTTAATTTTAAAATGCATTTTGAAATAATTTCAGGCTAACAAAATGTTGCAGAAAAAGGACCAAGAATACCATGTTTCCCTCACACACATTTCCAAAATGTTAACATTATAAATAACTGTAGTACAGTTGTTAAATTCAAGAAAATAACACTGATATAGAGACCTTATTCAAATTTTCCCAATTATCATCCTAATGTCATTAGATTTTGGTACAAGATCTCTTATTACAATATCTTTTTACATATTTTTAATTTTTGTTAATCTGGAACAATCCACAGTCTTCCTTTGTCTTTTAAAACCTTGAGGGGAGACAAAAATTGTAGCAGGGTAGTCAGCAGCCTGCTGGGTGTGCTCCTATTGCATAGGAGACTTGGAGGACAGACAGAGAACAGAGAGAGGGTAAGAGCGACTTTCAGATAGGACAAACTGGGACAGAAGAATGGGAACAGCGAAGGAGAAAGAAGGAACCCCCGCCTGGCCTGCACTTTCTAAGGCAGGTAACCGGGGGACCCCCACCCCAGCCCAGCACCTGGGGCTGCACTGGAAGGGATACTGGTGGGTCAACTCAGTAGCAGGGATCTGAGGAGGTGAAGCTGGAGGCTGGGGAAGTGCAGAGGCCTGGAGGCTGCGCTTCCACCATGGGTTCCCTGTCCAGCGATACCCAGGAGGGACTCAATGAAATGATGTGCTGGCCTTCCCCTGGGTCTGGATCTTTGGCTAAATTGTTAAGAAATCATATGTACGACCACTGGACACTCCCAGGAGTTGAGTTTTGTGGCTGTGCGCAGACGCGGGAGGCTGCTTCCTAGCAACCTCTCGGGTGCAGATCGCGGAAGACATGCGCTGCCACCTTGGAGTCCCGGCACAGTGGCTCCAAGCACACAGAGACTTTACAGCACCTGGCAGGTTTTCCCTGAGACATTTGGGGGCTGAAACTCAGGCTGCGCCCACTGGCAGAGCTGAGAGTAAGCCAGGAGGGGTCTGGTTCTAAGAGGCATAAAGAAACATTTCTTGTGGCTGTTCTTTGTTTGTTTTCCCCCCACCCAGGAAGGAGGGACAAACAGCTATAGGTGCAGTGAGAGTCTTAAGGGGAGCTTGCGCATGCGTCCTTGCTTCAGGCTCCAGCGGGGACGCAAGGTGGACTTTGAGCACTGTGGGAGAAATCACTTGGGGAGATCACTCCCCTCCCGGAGGCTCTAAAAAACCAAAGCAACATATTTTGTTGTTGGTGGTTTATTTGTTTTGTTTTCCCCGACCCGGAAGGAACAGCCGTAGGTGTGTAGGTGCAGTGAGATTCATAGGAGGAGCTGGCATTTACAGTTGTCCTGGGCTCCAGAGGGAGCAAGAGATGGAGTGAAGACCTGGTGGCTCTAAGAGGCATAAAGCAACGTTTTTTTCTTTTTGTCTTTTTTCACCAACCCAGAAGGAACAGCTGGAGGCGTGGTGAGATTCTTATGGGGAGCTCACATGCTCACCTCAAAACAAAATAGCTACACAGAATGAAAGTGAAGGGATGGAAAAAAGTATTTCAAGCAAATGGACATGAGAAAAAAGCTGGGGTAGCAATAGTTATATCAGACAAAACAAATTTCACAGCAAACCCCATAAAAAGAGACAAAGAAGGACATTTCATAATACTTAAGGGAACAACCCATCAAGAAGATATAACCCTGGTAAACATATATACACCCAAAATAGGAGCACCCAAATATGTAAGGAAAATCTTGGAGGACTACAAGAAGGGTATCAACAGAAACACACTCATAGTGGGAGATTTTAGCACCGCATTATCAACAACGGACAGGTCTTCAAAGCAGAGAAACACCAAGGATATTGAGGCATTGAACAACACTCTAGATCAAATGGACTTAATTTATACACATAAAACTTTTGACCCCAAGAAGCAAAATATATTCTTTTCAAGTGCACATGGAACATTTTCAAGATAGACCACATGATAGGACACAAGACAAACCTCAACAAATTCAAGAAAATTGAAATTACATCAAGTATCTTCTCACATCACAATAGATTGAAACTGGGAGCCAACCTCAAGAAAAAAACTCAAAAACATTCAAACTCATGAAGAATGAATAACATGATATTAAATAATGAATGGGTTAACAAGGACATCAAGGAAAAAGTAAAAAAGTTTCTGGTTTCACAGGTAAATTTTACAAAACATTTAGGGGAGAACTAACTCCTTCTCAAAGTATGTATTCCAAAAAATTCAAGAAGAAGAAGACTCCAAAACTCTTCCTATGATGCCACTATTACCCTGTTTCCAAAACCAGGTCAAGACACAGCAAAGAAAGAAAACTACAGGCCAATATCACTGATGAACAGAGATATTAAAATCCTCAACAAAATATTGGCAAACCGGATCCAGCAACACATTAAAAAGATCATACACCATGATCAAGTGGGATTCATCCTAGGGATGCAAAAATGGTTTAATATTCACAAATCAATGAATATAATACCACATAAACAAAATGAAAGAAAAAATCACATGATCATATCAATAGATGCTGAAAAAGCATTTGATAAAGTACAACACCCACTTATGGTAAAGACACTCAGCAAAATGGGAGTAGAGGGAGCATACCTCAACATAATAAAGGCCATATATGAGAAACCTGAAGCTGACATTATACTCAATCAGCAAAATGTGAAAGCATTCCCCCTAAGATCAGGAACAAGACAAGGATGTCCACTCTCTCCACTCCTATTCAACATAGCCTTGGAAGTTCTAGCCACAGCAATCAGACAAGAGAAAGAAATAAAAGGCATCCAAATTTGAAAAGAGGATGTAAAACTGTCATTATCTGCAGATGACATGATACTGTACATAGCAAACCCTAAAGATTCCACAAAATAACTACTGGACCTAATAAGAGAATTTGGCAAAATATCAGGGTACAAAGTCAAAATTCAGAATTTGAAGGCATTTCTGTACACCAACAATAAAATATCAGAAATATAAACTAGAAGAAAAATCCCATTTACCATAGCAACAACAAAAAAAATAAAGTACCTAGGAATAAACTTAACCAAGGAGGTAAAAGACATGTACTCAGAAAACAACATAACACTGAAGAAAGAAAATAAAGGAATATACAAATAAATGGAAGCATATATCATGTTCATGGATGGAAAGAACCAATATCATTAAAACGTCCATGCTACCCAGTCCCTATTAAAACCAATGGCATATTTTACAGACATAGAGTAAATATTTCAAAAATTTATATGAAAGCAAAAAAGACCCCGAATAGCCACAGCAGTCTTGAGGAAGAAGAGCACAGTAGGAGGAAACACAATACCTGATATCAAACTATGCTACAAGGCTACTGTAATCAAAACAGTCTGGTACTGGCATAAGAACAGACATATAGATCAATGGAACAGAATAGAGAGCCCAGGTATATATGGACAACTAATATTTGACAAAGGGGGAAAGAACATCAAATGGAATGAAAAGAGCCTCTTCAACAAATGGTGCTGGGAGAACTGGACAGGGACATGAAAGAAATTGAAACTAGAGCACCAACTCATACCATAGACCAGAATAAACTCAAAATGGATCAAAGACTTCAATGTAAGCTGTGACATCATAAAAGTCCTAGAGAAAAACATAGGCAGGAAATTTTCAGATATCCCACATAGCAATATTTTTGCCAATATATCTCCTAAGGCAAGGGAAATAAAGGAAAGAATAAACAAATGGGACTACATCAAACTAAAGAGTTTCTGCTCAGCAAAAGAAAACATCAGCAAGATCAAAAGGGAATCAAACATATGGGAAAACATATTTGCCAATGATACCTTAGACAAGGATTGATCTCCAAAGTATATAAAGAACTTATATGTCTCAACACCAAGAAGACAGACAACCCAATTAAAAATGGGCAAAGGACCTGAACAAACACTTCTCCAAAAAGGACATACAGAGGGTCCAAAGACACATGAAAGAATGCTCAACATCACTAGCCATCAGAGAGATGCAAATAAAAACCACAATTAGATACCACTTCACACTGGTCACAACAGCCATCATCAACAAATCAACAAACAACAAGCACTGGTGAGGATGTGGAGAAAAGAAAACCCTGCTGCACTGTTGGTGGGAATGCAGATGGGTACAGCCACTATGGGAAACAGTATGAAATTTCCTCAAAAAACTAAAAATGGAACTGCCTTTTGATCCAGCAATTCCATTGCTAGGATTATACCCGAAGAATCCTGAAACACCAATTCAAAAGAACTTATGCACCCCTATATTCATAGCATTGCTATTTACAATAGCTAAGTGCTGGCAACAGCCTAAATGCCCATCTGTAGATGAGTGGATCAAAAAACTGTGGTACACTCTCTGCAGCGCTGCCTCCTGAGACTCAATGGTTTGGCTGAACTAAATGGCTGGGTTGGTGAAGAATGGGGTGGTCTGTGGGCTTCACTTTAAAACTGGTTTCTCTTTTCTATCCTAATGGCTTGGACAGAAAGGGCCCAGAGGTCTGAGAGTGGGGAAACATAAACTATTTCCCTCAGCCCAAACTAAATATAATGAGCAAAGGGGTTTTGGACAGGTGAGATGTGCCTAGCACACCTTCCTCCAAAGAAGCCCCCCCTTTTTTTTTCCCTAATGTGGAACATTGAAAAATTAATCCCTGCCTTTTGTCATCTAGTATTTATGGATTGAATGATGTCTTCTAACCCTTTTCGCCAAATCTGTTGCCCCCAGAACACAAAAAGGATGCCAGCCTGCTAAACCAAGCACGCCGTTGACCGGAGACAGCCAACCGACCTGGAGTCTGCACGATCCTTCCCCATGTGGGAAGGCCACCCTCCCCTCCACACCCCCACTCTTATTAGGGATTTCTGGACCCAAGGGTAGGTAGGACGACGACCATGTCCAGCTTGAAGCAGCTAGAGGAGCTTGAGACCTTCGCCCATTGTCCTTTACAAGATTACAGAGGGTCTTAATATCTGAGAGGGAGGGATAGTTATTTTTTATGAACCATGGGTATGGACTTGGTGGGGGGGGGATTTCTGGAGGAGGGAGATGCTGGGTGGAGGGGAGTAAAGGGGAGAAAATTGGAACTATTGTAACAATATAATCAATAAAGAAAAGCTGGAAGAAAAAAAAACTGTGGTACATTTACACAATGGAATACTATGTAGCAGAAAGAAAGAAAGAACTCCTACCATTTGCCATAACATGGACGGAACTGAAGAGAATTATGCTTAGCAAAATAAGCCAGGCAGCAAAAGACAAATAACATATGATATCACCTAATACAGGAAACTAATGAACAACGCAAGTAAGTAAGAAAAATTGAACCAGAAGCATGTAAACAAGGAGCACATTAACAGTGACCAGGGGAGTGGTGAGAGGAAGAAAGTGGGTAATAAAGGGAAGGGTCTAGCTAAGGAACTAGTATAAATGACCCATGGACATGGACAAGGTGGGGACTCACTGTGGGAGAAGGGGTGGGTGGGTTGGGGGGGGCGCAATGGAGGAAAAAGTGGGACAACTGTAATAGAAAAACAATAAATAAATCAAAAACCTTGGTATTTTGAAGAGTACTGGACAGACATTTTGTCAAATGTTCTTAATTTGGGTTTTGCTAATACTTCCTTATGATTGAATTCTGGTTATATATATTTAACAAAATTACCACAGAAGTGAATATTCTCTGCTTCTCAGTATGCCATTGTCAGGAGATACATGTTCTTATTTTGTCCCACTGACAGGTAATGTTACTTTTGATCCTGTGCTTAAGGTGGTTCTGTAGGTTTCTCTACTGTAAAGCTAGTATTTTCACTGAGTAATTAATAAGGGTCTTATAGTAGATAATTCAGTTTAGATGAAATCCTATGTTTCACCTACTTCCACTCATTAATTTTAGCATTCATTGATCATTCTTGTTGAAAATTATTACTATGGAGGTTGTCAGTAGTGGTTTTCCAATTCCTTCATTCCTTTTGTGCTTGTTGGTTGGCAGAAGAGCTTTCTCTTCTTCATTTGTTTATTCATCAATTCACACAATTTCACCAGCATAAACTCATGAATTTCCACCTTATTATATGGGTTATAACCTCTGGCTATATTTATTTATTTTATCATTTAAATCATCCAAATTTGATCATTGGGATTCCCTCCAACTTGGTCCTTGTGTCCTTTTGAAATATCTTTATTATGTTTTGAGCTCTTTTTTGTATTCTGGCAGAGTGAGATGTTTTAGGCTCATCTGTATGTACTTTCTTTTTTTGCCCCAGTCTTAATAAATATACAAAAAGTATATATTCATAGACAAGTTACTCTCCTCATATTCCTTTTATCCAATGTAATCATCCTCTTTAAATAACCAATATAATTAATGTCTGCCTTATTCTTCCTATTTTGACTCTTACACAAAAAAAGAAACATATGGATATGTTTTTATTTCACCTTTCTTACATGAAAGATAGCATATTATAGGTATTCCTTGACACTTTGCTGTTTCTATTTTAACACTATATCCTGGAAATTATATCAGTTCATAGACATCTTTCTCATTTTTGGCACACCTATACAGTAGTTTGCCAGACTTTTTAAAGGTTTAAAATGACAAAGACTTCTGCTCCCAGCCATAATAGAGTATGTGGCACTGGCTAAACCAATTATCATAAACTGGATAAAGAAAGTATATATATGAAGTAACACTTAAGATTTTGGATAACAGACTGTGATTCCCTGAGAAAACATAAACATATAAGGTGAGCCACACAATTTCTCTTAACTTTCTGTCAGTGGTACTTTCTGCACTGAGGAAGAAGGAGAGACCAAATATATAACAGTGTCCTCTCTGAGCTGCAGAGGTTTAAGATCAAACTTCAGAACTGCAGAGGATCTGAAATTTGCTGAGCAGGGTACCAAAGAGAGAAATCTCAGAAGAGAAATTGCTCTGGGAACTTGCATAGGGTTTCTCTTAAGTCTTTGGCTTAATAAAATGCGTCATATACAGAGAGAAAACAATCTTAGATGCCTGATATAAAATAGCTTCTGGGGACCTGTAAACTGAATAAAGATTTGAGAGGTTGCACAGTTCTGAGAAATATGCCATGTGACCCATCAGTGAGAAGAGAAAATACTCCATACTCCAGGAATGCAAATTGGACAACTAGAAAGCCATACCTTCAGAATACTTAGAATAATCTCTACTCTACTCTAGACCTGCTATAGCAAAGCTGTAAAAACAAATGTTGAAAGTGTTATATTCATCTGTCAGTAAATTAACTGCTTGCTGAACAAAACCAAACACTATTTAAAGGACAACAAAATCCAAATTCTCAAAAGAAAATATTCATACTATTGAGTATCCAATCAAAATTTACTAGTCATGCAAATAATCATAAAAATGTAACCTATAACCAAGGGCGAAAAGCCAAATCAACACAAACAGATCCAAATATGTCAAAAATATTAGATTAACAAATTTAAAAAATTTAAAGGCTATTACAAATAAGTTTAAGCATTTATAAGAGAAGTTGAACATATTGAGTGAACAGATGGGAGAAAATTAATAGCAAAAGGAAAATATAATAGAGAACCAAAGAAAAATTCAAGACCTAAAAAATTCAATATATAATAAAAAAGCATTATTGAGTGGGCTTAACAAGAGATTGGTTACTGCAAATGAAAATATCAGTGAGTTTGAGGCAATAAAAATGATCACAGATCACAATAATATTATATATATATATATATTTCTGGAGGGATTCCGTCGCTTCCTGGTGCTTTCCCGCAAGCGAGGCGGTCGATGGCTTTGCTGAGCTCTGCCGCAGTAGGTGGGGTGTCTAGTTCCTCCATGACTGGTAGGTCTGGGATGGTGTTAAGAGCAGTGTCTGTTACGGTGTTCCTCGTCGCGTACAGCTCGAGGTAGTGCTCGGTCCACCGCCGCATTTGCTGTTCCTGGTCAGTGATGACCTCACCTGTCTTGGACTTAAGGGGGGCGATCAAGGAGGGGATTGGGCCTGTTGCCTTCTTGATACCCTCATACATTCCTCGTGCGTTGCCTATATCGGCGGCTTCCTGGATGCTTCTGCACAGGTTTAGGCAATAGGTGTTGGCACAGTGGCGGGCAGTCTTCTGGACTTTGTTCCTGGCAGCCCGTAGAGCTTGAAGTGTACTGGGAGTGGGTGTGGCCTTGTAAGCCAGTAGGGCCTTCCTCTTAGCCTCGATCACGGGTTCCATTTCTTCCCAGTGAGCCTCGTACCACTCAGCGTTCTTCCGCTCTTTCTTCCCGTAAGCAATAATGGCGGAGTTGTATATGGCGTCGCGAAGACGTGGCCAATTGAATTCGATAATGTCATCTGCCGCCATTCCCTCGCCGAGTGCATCTTCCATCCTGTTGATGAATTGCTGGGTCTTAACTGGGTTGCTGGCACAACTGGTGTTGATGCGTGGGCGACCCTTCATCTTGGAGTGGTACAACCTCTTCGGCGTTATGCGCACCTTGCTTACCACGAGGGCATGGTCCGTGTCGCAGTCTGCACTGTGGTAGCTGCGGGTGAGGAGGGTGCTGCCAATATCCGTTCTTCTGGTGATGACAAGGTCAAGCTGGTGCCAGTGGTGGGAGCGGGGGTGCCTCCATGACACCTGGTGGATCTCTTTGCACTTGAAGAATGTGTTTGTCACGCACAGGCTGTGGTGACACGAAAGCTCAAGCAGTCGCTGACCATTCTCATTGATCTTTCCTCTCCCAAAGTTTCCGAGGCAGGTGGGCCAGGCCATGTGGTCGGCTCCTACTCTTGCGTTGAAGTCTCCAAGGAGATAAAGAGCGTTACTTCTGGGGATCTTGGATAACGCTTCGTCCAGTGCATGGTAGAACTGCTCTTTCTCTTCGGTGGTGGCGCAGAGGGTTGGGGCATACGCGCTAAGAATGCTGACTGGGCCGGAAGTTGTTGACAATCGGAGGGTAAGTAATCTCTCTGTGCCTCCTGTGGGTGGCTCTATGGAGTTAACAAGCATGTTCTTCACAGCGAACCCAACACCGTGCTGTCTTGGTTGGTCCGGAGACTTCCCTTGCCAGTAGAAGGTGTAGTTGGTTTCTCTGATAGTTCCGTTGTCGGCCAACTGGGTCTCCTGTAGAGCCGCAATGTCGATGTTTAGTCGTGCCAGTTCCCTGTCGATGACGGCGGTTTTCCTGGCGCCATTGATCCACGGAAGGTCTGCAGTAAG
Source organism: Furipterus horrens (assembly GCF_987537825.1). Classification (NCBI taxonomy): domain Eukaryota; kingdom Metazoa; phylum Chordata; class Mammalia; order Chiroptera; family Furipteridae; genus Furipterus; species Furipterus horrens. The sequence continues at coordinate 60,586,555 of NW_028327172.1, read as the reverse complement.
TCCGGGACACATGGTCCTGATGTTCCAGCTAGCGAGGCGAAGAGCTGGAGGCTTCTTTCTTGTTCTTTGCTTGGAATTGCCTGGTGCGAGTGTTTTGTGGCCCACTTTTCGAGAGACGCCTCTCTGATCCCCACGCACCCAGTGCGGCAGGCGAGCCATGGCGAGACGGCACCTAACTGGCTGGGGGCTGCCCAGCTTGAGACGGGCGGTAGCTGTCCAGTGAGGTGCGATGACCTCTCCCACCGTCAGAGGAGACCCCTGGCGCTCGTTTCCTTCGCCAATCAGATGAGCTTATAACCGGTATCTGTCTCCTCCCATGTTGAGTCGACATCTTGGGATGACGCTGGAGTGTCCTCTCCAGTGAAGCTACAAAGCCTGGGCAGGGTGATATGGAGGGCCAGCTGTTGCCCATGCAGCAGACCCCCCCTCTCTTCGCAGCTGAAGGATCCAAGGGGAAAGACAGAGTCAATACAGCTTGGCTTCAGGTGCGCCGCAGGAGTTGCCGGTGTTGACTACAACGTCAAACCGCCTTAGGGACTCCGGCTCCGGATTTTCTGTCGGGGTTTACTCCCTTAGCCTTTCCCCTGAAGAGGTATGCCGCAAGGCAGCGGAGGTTTTTTGGAGTCAGAGTTTTCCTTCTCTGATGTGCCCTGACTGGAAGATCGAACCAGCGACACTTAGCTCGCAGGTCGACGCTCAATCCACTGAGCCAAACCAGCCAGGGACATGTGTGTGTGTGTGTGTATATATATATATATATATAATTCAAAGAAGTGTTAGCAAAGGTTTGGGGAATATGAATTGGTATGGAAATTCTGTGAATGTCATTCAAAAGCCTTGAAAATACAGTTACCCACTAACCCAGTTATAAGACCTGATTCTGAATTGCAAGGAAGCCAAAGAGGCCAAATGGGGACAACCACAAAATTACATACAGGAATTAATTTCCGTAAACTTATACTGATAAAAAATAAGTGCATAAACAAATAAATAAATAAGGGAGAAAGGAAAACTCTTCCTTATATGGAAATGACTATAAATAAGAACAGAAGAAATGAAGGAATTTAAAAACCTCTAACTGGCAACCTCCATAGTGATAGCTGTCTCAGGCAAGAATGAACAATGAATGTTAAAATTAGTGAATGGAAGTGGGTGAAACACAGGATATTTAACTAAACTCAAAGTATCTCTTACAAAATTCTCAATAATTAGTCAGAAAAAATAGTAACTTTACACTGGGGAATCTGGAAGCTATCTTAGTGAACAAAAGTTAGCATAATCAGTGGCTGGACAAATACATATTTTAGATACTTTCTGAAATCAAAGATCCCTTTGGTAGTTCTTCTGCCAAATGTGCAGAATCTGAATTCAACCTAAGGAAACACCAGAAAAACTCAAATTGAAAACTGCTTTACAAAATAAGTGTCCCCTGATAGAAAAAGCTTGTAAAGAGCTGGCCAAGATAAATAAGTTAAATATGCATTCATGAATATGGCAGGAAAGCTGAAAATCATCAGAGATAAAGAGAAGATCTTAAGAAATGAAAGAGAGAAAAGACTGAATATAGAAAAACAATGAGAATAAGCAGACTACTCAGAAATAATAGAGACTAAAACAATGTAATATAATTTCACAGTCAAGAGAAAATACTGCGGAGACAGTTTTGGGGCAAGGAGAAGAGCCCACGTGGGAAAGCCACTGCACAGCTCCAGACTAGGGGAGAGGCCCTGGGCAGGAAAGTGCCACTGGGCCCAGCGCTTTGACCGACTGTGCCAGAGTCCTGCAGAACAAAGGGACGATCTTGAGACAGGGAGAGAGCTCCTCCACAAAAGATCTCAAGACAAGGTGGGCAGAGTGACTCTCAATCAACTAACCAGAGAAAAAGATGCACCAAAGAGTAGCTGAAATACAACCAGACAGATTAAAGAAATAACATCAAGGACAACACAGATGGAGATCCAAGAGGGCGGAGGAGTAAATGGAAATTACACTAATCTCCTCCCAGGACCACCCAGTGCTGACTCAGCCCCAGTACAGCCGACAGACCATTCCCCTCCAAGTGTCATCAGACTAAGGGGAAATAAAAGCCCTGCCTACAGGAATTAAGTTGCCACACCCACGGTCCTTAAGCCTGACGGCTAATCACAGATTGAGTAGATTAACAACTAAAGAAGACAGACAAAGGCAGTAGATCACTGGAAGTCTCCAATAGGCTGCCTAGGGCCAGTCTAGTACATGACCTGATGCTACCTACCAGCGGCAGATCCAGGAAGAGCAGATCATTCTAAGAAGCACCAACGAACAATAGGAATCACAAAAATGGGGAGACAGAGAAACAACCCCCCATCAAAAGGAAAGGTAGAATCCCCAGAGAGAGTGCTAAATGAAATAGAGGGGAGCAAAATATCAGATACGGAATTCAAAACATGGATTATGGAGAAGCTGAGTGAGCTCAGCAGAAACTACAAAGAACTCCAGGGAAACTACAAAAAACTCCAGAAAAACTATAAGGAACTCACAGAGAATTACACCAGCATGAAAAAGGACATAGAAGCTATCAATAAGAGCCAGGAGGAAATGAAGAATACGATCTCTGAATTGAAGAACACAGTAGAAGGAATTAAAAGCAGACTAGAGGAAGCAGAAGATCAGATCAGCAAGCTGGAGGACAACGTACGCAAAAACTCCCAGACAGTGCAACAAAATGAAAAAAGACTGAACAAGACTGAAGAGGTTCTAAGACAGCTGCAGGACAACATGAAATGTAGTAATATCCATATCATAGGAATTCCAGAAGGAGAAGAAGAAGACCAAGGGATAGAAAACCGCTTTGAAAAACTAATGACAGAAAACTTCCCTCAGATGAGGAGAGAAAGAGTCACACAAGTCCAGGAAGCACAGAGGGTCCCAATGAAGATCAACCCCAACAGGCCCACCTCAAGACACATCATAATTAAAATGGCAACATTCAAAGACAAAGAGAGGATCCTAAAAGCAGCAAGAGAAAAACAACTAATAACATACAAGGGTACTCCAATAAGGCTATCATCAGATTTCTCAGCAGAAACACTACAAGCCAGAAGGGAATGGCAGAAAATATCCCAAGCAATGAAAAACAAAGGCCTACAACCTAGAATACTATACCCAGCAAAGCTCTCATTCAAAATGGAGGGTGAAATAAGGAGCTTCCAAGACAAAAGAAGGCTAAAAGAATACATCTCCACCAAACCAGCAATGCAAGAGATGCTAAAGGGTCTGCTCTAAGAAGATAAAGAAACAGAGAGAGACAGAGAAGAACACGAGTACAAATGGGGAAAATGACAATGAATAAGTACTTATCGGTAATAACCTTAAATGTAAATGGATTAAAACCTCCAATTAAAAGACATAGGGTAGCTGAATGGATTAGAAAGAATGACCCACATATATGCTGTCTACAAGAGACCCATCTTAGAACAAAAGATCTACACAGACTGAAAGTAAAGGGATGGAAAAAAGTATTTCAAGCAAATGAGCATGAAAAAAAAGCCGGGGTAGCAATACTTATATCAGACAAAACAGATTTCACAGCAGTCCAAAAAAAGAGACAAAGAAGGGCATTTCATAATACTTAAGGGAAAAATCCATCAATAAGATATAACCCTTATAAATATATATGCACCCAACTTAGGAGCACCCAAATATATAAGGAAACTTTTGAAAGACTCCAAGAAAGATATAGACAACACACTCATAGTAGGGGACTTTAACACCCCATTGTCAACAATGGACAGATCTTCGAAGCAAAGAAACACCAAAGGTATTGAGGCACTGAACAACACTCTAGATCAGATGGACTTAGTCGATATATATAGAAGTTTTCACCCCAAAGAAGCAAAATATACATACTTCTCAAGTGCACATGGAACATTTTCAAAGATAGACCACATGGTAGGACACAAAACAAGCCTTAACAAATTCAAGAAAATTGAAATTATATCAAGCATCTTCTCAGATCACAATGGCTTAAAATTGGAAATCAACCTCAAGGAAAAAACTCAAAAACATTCAAACTCATGGAGAATGAATAACATGCTATTAAATAATGAATGGGTTAACAATGACATCAAGGAAGATATCAAAAAGTTTCTAGAAACTAATGATAATGAACACACAACAACCCAAAACCTATGGGATACAGCGAAAGCAGTTCTAAGAGGAAAGTTCATAGCAATACAGGCCTACCTAAAAAAGCTAGAAGAATATCTAATAAAAAATTTAACCCTACAGCTACAAGAACTAGAGGAAGAACAACAAGCAAAGCCCAGATCAAGTAGAAGGAAGGAAATCATCGTGATCAGGGCAGAATTAAATGACATAGAGTCTAAACTAACAATTCAAAAGATCAACAAAAGTAGGAGCTGGTTCTTTGAAAAGATAAACAAAATTGACAAGCCTTTAACCAGGCTCATCAAGAAAAAAAGAAAGAGGACCCAAATAAATAAAATCAGAAACGAAAGAGGAGAAATCACAACTGATACAACAGAAATACAAAGGATTATAAGAAATTATTATGAACAACTGTATGGCAAGAAATTTGACAACCTAGAGGAAATGGACAAATTCCTGGACACCTTTAGTCTTCCCAAACTGAATCAAGAAGAAGCAGAAAGTCTGAATAGACCAATAACAGCTAGTGAAATTGAAGCAGTAATCAAAAAACTCCCAGCACACAAAAGCCCTGGACCGGATGGCTTCACAAGTGAATTCTACAAAACATTTAGGAAAGAACTTACTCCTATCCTCCTCAGACTATTCCAAAAGATACAAAAAGAGGAAAGACTCCCAAACTCATTCTATGAAGCCAGTATAACCCTAATTCCAAAACCAGGTCAAGACACAGCAAAGAAAGAAAACTACAGGCCAATATCACTGATGAACAGAGATATTAAAATCCTCAACAAAATATTGGCAAACCGGATCCAGCAACACATTAGAAAGATCATACACCACGATCAAGTAGGATTCACCCCAGGGATGCAAGGATGGTTTCATATTCGCAAATCAATAAATGTAATACACCACATAAACAAAATGAAAGACAAAAACCACATGATCATATCAATAGATGCTGAAAAAGCATTTGATAAACTACAACACTCATTTATGATAAAAACTCTCAGCAAAATGGGAATAGAGGGAGCATACCTCAATATAATAAAGGCCATATATGAGAAACCTGAAGCCAACATCATACTCAATGGGCAAAAACTGAGAGCATTCTCCCTGAGGTCAGGAACAAGACAAGGATGTACGCTCTCTCAACTCCTATTCAACATAGTCTTGGAAGTTCTAGCCACAGTAATCAGACAAGAAAGAGAAATAAAAGGCATCCAAATTGGAAAAGAGGAAGTAAAACTGTCATTATTTTCAGATGACATGGTAGTGTACATAGAAAACCCTATAGACTCCACAAAAAAACTACTCAACCTAATAAGTGAATTCGGCAAAATAGCAGGATACAAAGTCAATATTAAGAAATCGAAGGCATTTTTATACACCAACAATAAAAACTCAGAGATAGAAACTGAAAGAAATGTCCCATTTACCATAGCAACAAGAAAAATAAAATACCTAGGAATAAACTTAACCAAGGAGGTAAAAGACCTGTACTCAGAAAACTACATAACACTGAAGAAAGAAATTAAAGAACATACAAATAAATGGAAGCATATACCATGCTCATGGATGGTAAGAATAAACATCATTAAAATGTCCATACTACCCAAAGCAATTTATAGATTCAATGCAATCCCTATTAAAATACCAGCAACATATTTCACAGACCTAGAACAAATACTTCAAAAATTTATATGGAACCAAAAAAGAGTCCAAATAGCCACAGCAATTCTGAGGAAGAACACAATAGGAGGAATCACAATACCTGATATCAAACTATACTACAAGGCCACGGTAATCAAAACAGTCTGGTACTGGATAAAAACAGACATATAGATCAATGAAACAGAATAGAGAGCCCAGAAATAAACCCAGGTTCATATGGCCAACTAATATTTGACAAAGGGGGAAAGAACATCAAATGGAGTGAAAAGAACCTCTTCAACAAATGGTGTTGGGAGAACTGGACAGGGACATGCAAAAAAATGAAACTAGACCACCAACTTACACCATACACCAGAATAAACTCAAAATGGATCAAAGACTTAAATGTAAGCCGTGATACCATAAAAGTCCTAGAGGAAAAAATAGGCAGGAAATTTTCAGATATCCCACGTAGCAACATTTTCACGGATATATCTCCTAAGGCAAGGGAAATAAAGGAAAAAATAAACAAATGGGACTACATCAAACAAAAAAGTTTCTGCTCAGCAAAAGAAAACATCAGCAAGATGAAAAGGAAACCAACCATATGGGAAAATATATTCGCCAATGACATCTCAGACAAGGGATTGATCCCCAAAATATATAAAGAACTCATACAACTCAACACCAAGAAGACAGACAACCCAATTAAAAAATGGGCAAAGGACCTGAACAAACACTTCTCCAAAGAAGTCATACAGAGGGCCCATAGACATATGAAAGTATGCTCAACATCACCAGCCATCAGAGAGATGCAAATAAAAACCACAATGAGACATCACCTCACACCAGTCAGAATGGCCATAATCAACAAATCAACAAACAACTTGTGCTGGAGAGGATGCGGAGAAATGGAAACCCTGGTGCATTGCTGGTGGGAATGCAGACTGGTGCAGCCACTATGGAAAACAGTTTGGAATTTCCTCAAAAAACTAAAAATGGAACTGCCTTTTGACCCAGCAATTCCATTGCTAGGATTATATCCGAAAAATCCTGAAACACCAATTCAAAAGAACCTATGCACTCCAATGTTCATAGCAGCACTATTTACAACAGCCAAGTGCTGGAAACAACCTAAATGCCCATCTGTAGGTGAGTGGATCAAAAAATTGTGGTACATTTACACAATGGAGTTCTATGTAGCAAAAAGAAAGAAGGAACTTCTACCATTTGCAACAACATGGATGGAACTAGAGAAAATTATGCTTAGCGAAATAAGCCAGGCAACGAAAGAAAAATACCTTATGCTGTCACCTATTACAGGAAACTAATGAACAACACAAACAAATGAGCAAAATTGAACCAGAGGTATGTAAACAAGGAATAAACTAACAGTAACAAAGGGGGAGATGGGAGGGAGAGAAGTGGTAAGAAGGGGAAGGGTCTAGTCGAAGAACATGTATAAATGACCCATGGACATGGGCAACTGAGTGGGGACTGAAAGTGGGAGAAGGGAGGGGGAGGGTGCAGGGAAGCAAGAAAGGGAAAAAAGTGAGACAACTGTAATGGAAAAACAAACAAAAAAAATTTTTTTAGTGGGGGGAAAAATGAAAATATGAAGAATGGAAATGCCAGTTCAGTGAATTTTCCTTCTCGTTGTATATTTTTCTCCCTATTTGATCCCCCCAGAGTTTGGCATTCTAAACAAGTAAGTAATGACATAAGTTTCTTTGCATAAAACTAATAAGACCAGTTGTTAATAGAGGTTCCTTTTTTTTTTCTTTTTTTTTTGACCAAGTCTTTGGCTGGAATGTCAAGCCTAAAGGAGACATACTTGGGCTCAGGTTGCTACCAAAAAGCCCTAAGGAACTGGGAATGACTTTCACAGGTAATAAAAGCCCGCAAGATAAAAGGCCTGGTACCATGGTTGGTTGTGCGGTCCACAGCAATCTTTCCAGGGAAGGAACAAAGGTTGTTTTCCTGAAAGATGGCTAGAAGGGACCTTACGGCACAATGAAAAACCAGAAAGACTTGGAAAGGACAGGTGTGTACAGGCAAGGGTGAATGCCAGGTATGTGGCTCAGCTTCTGTGCCCTGAAGAACAGACTGAGGGTCACCCTAAATGTTCCTTGGGTAAGTTCCAGCAAAGCAGAACTAAAGATCATAAGTGATCATTTGCTGCTCTTGTTATGTTTATGCAAATGAACAGGATAAATTAAAAATGGACTTAATGTAGTCCCTTTAAAGACAAGGAGGGTAATCTTAGGGAGAAAAATTATTATTCAAGGAAAATCACAATGATCAGTAGTAGACTATAAAGTAGGGCAACTAACCATCTTAAAAGTTTCTTCTCATTTAAAATATGGTTTCACTTGAAAATTAAACCATGTCTGTCATATCATCAAAGATATTCAAGTTGCAGGCAAGTAGAATGTCAAGTGCTTTGCAAATGGATGTCTTCCCAATAAGACAATCATACAGATTTAGAGACTTGTTTGTGGGTTGTTACATAAATTAACATGTGTTTTCTGTTTTCAAAGGGCATAAGCCTATGACCGCATTACCTGAGTGATTGTCTGTATGCATAAGCCTCACTTATTTCTCTCTGCAGTGCTGCCTCCTGAGACTCAACAGTTTGGCTGAACTAAATGGCTGGGTTGGTGAAGAATGGGGTGGTCTGTGGGCTTCACTTTAAAACTGGTTTCTCTTTTCTATCCTAATGGCTTGGACAGAAAGGGCCCAGAGGTCTGAGAGGGGGGAAACATAAACTATTTCCCTCAGCCCAAACTAAGTATAATGGGCAAAAGGGTTTTGGACAGGTGAGATGTGCCTAGCACACCTTCCTCCAAAGAAGCCCTTTTTTTTCTTTTTTTTTTTTCTCCTAATGTGGAACATTGAAAAACTAATCCCTGCCTTTTGTCATCTAGTAGTTATGGATTGAATGATGTCTTTTAATCCTTTTCACCAAATCTGTTGCCCCCAGAACACAACAAGGATGCCAGCCTGCTAAACCAAGCACGCCGTTGACCGGAGACAGCCAACTGACCTGGAGTCTGCACGATCCTTCCCCATGTGGGAAGGCCACCCTCCCCTCCACACCCCCACTATTATTAGGGATTTCTAGACCCAAGGGTAGGTAGGACGATGACCATGTCCAGCTTGAAGCAGCTATAGGAGCTTGAGACCTTCGCCCATTGTCCTTTACAAAATTACAAAGGGTCTTAATATCTGAGAGAGAGGGATAGTTATTTTTTACGAACCATGGGTATGGACTTGGGGGGGGGATTTCTGGGGGAGGGAGATGCTTGGTGGAGGGGAGTAAAGGGGAGAAAATTGGAACTACTGTAACAATATAATCAATAAAATACATTAAAAAAAGAGAAAATACTGCTAACTTAAAAGTTTATACACAAGTATATTATCATGCAAAGGGAGGGTACAGGAATACCAATATTAAGATAATTTAACAATCAAGATCATTGGGATACTTCTGACCAAGATGGAGACCTAGACTGACATGCTCCATCTCCTTCCACAACTAAGAAGAAATACGACTACTGCACACCAGAAATAACCAGAAGTTCCAGAAAATAAAACTACATGGAAGCCCAACATATGAAGTTATAAGAAAGTGGTGCTCATCTGGATGGGTAGGAGGGGTGAAGCCAGGGTGGAGAGGTCAAGCTGTGCTGGCGGCGGCAGCTGTGGTGATGGAGGGATGGTGGTAAGCACAGACACTTGTATTTAAGGGAAGCCAAGAAGCACCTGGTGAGCAGCCCCAGCTGCAGACCAAACCTGTCAGCTCATGATTCCAACACCTGGGAAGGCAGACTCCTCTTGCCTTGGACTGTGAGGGCCACAGGGCATGAGGATGGAGGAGGAGGCTCCCGGTCTCTCAGCACAGAGTGAATGGCAGGAATCCATCTTGGACCCCCGCACCCACACAAAACGCCACAGTGTGGTGAGAAGGGTTGCCCGGTAGTGACAGTGCATGGGGCTCTGCCCCTTATAGTATAGGAGGTGTGACAGCCCCTCCCAGGAAGCAAAGGTAAACACAAAACTGTCAGGATGGCACAGATCATGATAGAGATCCTGGTGATGCAAATGACCAGCCAGCAAATATTTAATCTAATGGCTCAACAGATAGGAAGTCTTTCTGAGACACAGTTCAGAGCTTTGGTTATATGAATGCTTACAGACCTAACAGCAGATCTTAAACAAGGCAGGGAAGGAATGAAGGCCAGTCCTGCTGAAATGAATGAAAACACATACGAAACAAGTGGTGAGGGAAAGAAAACCAGGGATCAAATCAACAAATCAGAAATATAGGGAAGGAACAGTCAACCAGTGCAGAAAGAGGAAACGAAAAGTGAGGAAAATGAGGAGAGGCTCAGAAACCTATAGGACAGCTCTAAGTGGGCCAACATCTGAATCATAGGGTTGCCAGAAGTGAAGAAGAAGAACTAGGAATTGAAAAATTATGTGAAAAAATAATGAAGCAGAACTTCCCTAACTTGGGGAAGGAAATAGACTTATAGGTCCAGGAGGCACAGAGAGTTTAAAAAAAAAAAAAAAAACTGGACCCAGGGAGAACCATACCAAGACCCATTATAATCAAAATGTCAAAAATTAAGGATAAAGAGAGAATCTTAAAAGCAGCAAGAGAGAAAAAGAGAATTATGTACAAAGGGGTCCCAATAAGACTGTCAGCTGATTTCTCAAAAGAAACTCTGTAGATAAGAAGGGACTGGCAAGAAATATTCAAAGTAATGAAAAGCAAAAACCTACAACCACAATTATTCTAACCAGCGAAGCTGTCATTCAGAATAGAAGGGCAGAGAAAGTTCTTCCTGGACAAAGTAAAACTGAAGAAGTTCATCAGATCCAAACCATTGTTATACGAAATGTTAAAGGGACTTGTTTAGGAGAAAGAGGATCAAAACTATGAACATTAAAATGAAAAGTGTATCACAACAACCAACAACAGAAGCTAGGGAATTGAAATAAAGGCAAACTAAGTAGGCAACAAAAGTGGGAAAAGAATTATAGGTATGGGAAATGTATTGGGGGGAGGTCAGTGGGGAGGGGGGTGGGGGAAAGTGAGGGAGATGGTAGAGGAATTAAGAAGCATAGTAGGAGGGAGTGGAGTATATAGGTAGATGTTGAGAAGAACTATATGCACAACCAATGGACATGGACTAAGGCGGGGGTACAGCTGGAGGGAGGGAGGGTCACTGGGTGGAGGGGAACAAAGGGAAAAGAAATTGGGACAACTGTGACAGCATAATCAATAAATAATACTTAAAAAAGCATTTAAAAAATCATTGCAAAAATAATTATTGAGAGATGTATTTTAGCAAGAAGGAGAGTGAGCTTAGAGTTGAACACAAAAATTAATAGAATATAAATTTAATGAGCCATTGATTTTAAATAAAAATTAATTTTTACATTCAAACAAGAGTAACAAGTTGGGATATTGGAGTGTTCACTACAGTTAAAGTACATTAAGGTCCTTCTCATATTTGAGAGAGAAAAACACTTTAAATTTTTTAGAATAATTTACAGATTATTGTGTATGTCAAAAAGATAACCAATAAAAGAATGAAAATACAATCAGAAGTTTCCAAACCAGCAGAGGAAAAAATAAAACACAAATATAGAAATATTTTTAACACAATAGAAGAAAGAGATGGGTTGATAAGGTAGGAAAAAAAAAGATCGGTCAATAAAAAAACTATGTCCTAAAAATTTTAAATATGTCTAAGTATTTTGGGACCACAATAAATTCAAATGAACTAAATTTACCTATTTAAAATAGATGTCAGACAAAATAAATGTTGGTAATGATAGTTAATATTTATTGACTGCCTACTCTCTAGATGCTTCATAAGAATTAACTCATTGAATGAGCACAATAAGCTATGAGATCTGTACTAGCATTGGTATAGATAAGGAAATTCAAGCTTAGAGAAGTTAAATAAACTGCCTAAGAACACACAGCTAGTAGGAGGTAGGTCTGTGTTTTCTGCCCATATATTCCCACTTCAGAGTACATATTCTTAGCCACTGTTCTATTCTGTGATGACTTAATATAGTCATATGATCAAATGTTATGTATCAATTAAAGATTATACTATGGAAGAATCTGTATGGATATAAAAATCCCAGCAGGTTATTTTAAATTAAAAAGATATGTTAGAAAAGAATATACAGGGTAAGGCAAAAGTAGGTTTACAGTTGTTTGCATGGAAAATTAATAATAATATGAAAATAAACTATGTTTCACATACTCACAACTGTAAACCTACTTTTCCCCCACCGTGTGTACTAATGATATCCAAAATCTGTTATAAATAAAATACACACACACACACACAAATACTGACAAAATATTCCACCAAAATATAGTTGTGATTACTTCTGGACTCTGGGATAGCAGGTGATGTTTATTTTGTTCTTTATATATTTCCATATTTTCCATGGTGAACAACACTGTATGTTATTTTTAATAAACTTTTCTTTAATGAGCCTTGTACAGTGCCTGGCACAAAATACATGCTTCATTAATGTTTAAGGAAAAGAACAATAGCCCGAAGTCCTCTCATTAACTTAAGATTAGTGCAAGCTGCTGAACTGGGGAAGTTGTGGTCCGCAACTATCAACACTCATATCCTAGAGAGAGATAAACCACATACTTTCTAAAAGACATAGCAATGCATGAGAAAAAGCAGAAATCCTTACAAGCTGCCTTCTTGTGTTATTCTCAGGATCTTAATTTTGGATCCAATCTAAACCAGAGATTCAGAAGAAGCCAGAAGATAAAGACTTTACCTGTAGAAATGTAGTTAAATAGCAGCACTAGATAGAACACAGAGCCCAGGGATGTCAGAGCTGCAAATGTGTTCATGGAGATCGCCACCTAGAGACTAACTCCCTCACTTTTATACATCAGGGAATAAGACCCACAGAAGCAAAGGGACATGTCTAATTTTACACAAAGTTTCAAAGAAGAACCTCGCCTGGAATTCAGCTTTCCTATCTCAGATAAAGAAATTGAGACTTATTGAGGTTGAATTACTTTCCCCAAATTACAGTACTCGGCTACGAGAAGGCAGTTCCAGGATTCTAATTTGGTTTAATTGGATTCCAAAACCTGTTCTCTTTCTGAATTACAGTCAAACAGACAATTCTTCAATTGTTCAATAAAATATCATGTGATTGATAAATCTATCAAATATTTATTAAACAATGTTTATTCACCTACCACTTCCATTTTGTGAACACTAAAAGAGAAAAATTTCTTTCTTCTTTGACACTCATTTTTCATGTTACTCAAAATATATATATTAAATCATGATTGGAATATTATCCCTTTAAGAATTGTTCTTGTGACACCTTTTGGTTGTTTAATTTTCTGTGACTTACTCTCTGAAAGACCTAATACTTTGAAAAAGCACATGTTGTGTTATATAATTGCATCTCCCCTTTTAAAATTTAATTTTCCTTCTATTCCCTTGTTAGTTTTTGCTTGTCAACACTGCACACAAATGCATAACAATAGTAGCACTATAACCTGGCACTAGCCCTTGGCCTGCATGCCTAATGTTTTCCTGCCTCTGTTTCCCCTGATTAAATGTATTTGTATATTTGTAGCACAGCCACTTCCTACATGAAAGGAGAATTTTGTTGTAGTGTGACTATCATTTTTCAGTAGAGAGAACAAATTCTAAATCTCCTCTCTATTAGCTTGATGTTTTTAACCAGGTGTGGGCCTGGATGAAAGATCCTAACTGAACGTAATAAGAGGTCACCTTTTCTTGGAGGCTTCCACTGTCACGTCTGTACAGTGTGAACATCCAGAAAAGAAGACTACATACCATTCTGCTTCTGTTTTCATATTTGCCTAACCATTGTGGTGTGGAAATGTGTACCATAATGAAAAAAGTACACATTCATCTAATGAGTGAGACCAAAATTGATTTTATTTTTCAAACACATTTTGTCAGTTAGGAGTTAACATTTATTAAAATGCCCTAGTACATATTGTAGGGCCTCTTCTAGGTAACTCTACCTCTATGATCTCAATTTAGTTTCCACAGATATCTTACAAAGTAACTATTGACCCATTTATTACAAAGCTCAGAGTGGTTAAGTAACTTGTCCAAAGTCCCACAGCTAAAAGATGATAGAGCCTGAATCCAAACCAAAGTGTGCCTTTTACTCTATACAATGAAACACATTTCTCATCCTAATTTATATATGTAGAAGTAATCAAATGGAGAAAAAAATGCAATGAGAAATACTCATAAGTACATTTCCACATTGCCTTCCACATTGAAGTTACTTAGGAAATATTAAATCAGTTGTTCCAGAATTGAACCACTTACTCTACAATTTTTAAGACACACAAAATGCCTTTTTATAAACATTGAAAGGCTTTAGAAACCTGTGCATTTTCTAACATAATTTGTGTGTGTGTGTGTGTGTGTGTGTGTGTGTGTGTGAGAGAGAGAGAGAGAGAGAGAGAGAGAGAGACTTACAGGCACACAGGCAAGGCCCTGTGAACATACATATTTAGCTTATTCTTAGGTGGAAATCACTCCCCAGCAGCAAATTCAGAAATTTAGCTGGAAGACAGAAGGATAGGAAGCCACATTTACGAAATTATTGGCAAAGTAAAAATCCTGATAATTAAAAAAGAGGAAAGAAATAAAAAGGGGGTGGAGAAGAAGCAAAAGACACTTCAAAGCAAGCGCATCAAGTTTCTATGGCAACCAAAGACCGTGGGTTGAAATTTATGTCTTCATTGTTCCAGCAGAGAGGTTCTAAATGATACCCTAGTGGCCTGACAGAGTCATGCATCTCCCTGAATGCTCTGGCTTATTACTAGAAAGTGCTTTTGGCATTCAGGAGGAATAGAATCACAGTAACTTTTTCAGCTCCAGCTTCCCCGGTCCCTCTCAAGAGAAGACACTTGTTTTTAGAGACACAGCACCCTCACTTTCACAGTCAGTTCAGACCAAGCCTCACAGAACATTATAATTCTCATGTTCACCTATGACTGAGGAGAGCAGGCATTTGCCTTCCTGTCTTAAGTCAAAGATCCAGTATGCCTGAAATAAGCTCTGAGCACTTCTACGATCTCCTAAAATTTCCTATTCTTTCCTGCTAGGATAAAAGTCTGCCTTGATTCCCAATCAATTAGCACTTCTCAATCAAAACTGTCATTTTTATTAACAACACTATCAGCCACAACAGTCTAGTATTAACTGATATTTATCAGATGTACTACATTCATTACCTCAATAATAAAAAACCTCAATGTAGATATTATCTACAAGTGCTCGATTAATATGGTTTAATTAATATGTTGGACATATATGGAAAACTGAGGTTCAGAGACGTGAGTGACTTTTTCAAAGTCCCCAAAACAAAGCCAAAGTTTGACTCCAGATCTAATGGCAAAACCTTCACCAGGAAGATTTTGCTCATTACATGATGCCTCAGCTAGTGGTTGGGTCCATGTTCTAACACAAACACACTCACAGAAACATAAGGCCACAATTAATACCACGGCTTCCTGAAGGCTCCTGCTGCCATACCCCCATTCACTGCACCGGGCGCTGCAATATCAGGGACAGCAACTCCTGTCCACATGAAGTCCAATTAGCCATCATCCCTTTACCTCTGAGAATTAGATTACTGATTAAAAGAGGAGAGTGTTTGAAATTGGCACTCATCATCTTCCCAGAACTCTACTGGTTTCTGGCTTCTCACACCTTCTCACTGGCCTTCAGTGGAAGGGAATAGGAGGAGGAGAAGGCAACTAAGATGTTTTCAGCATCTATTATGTGCGAGGCACTATATTAAGCCTTTTGAATGTATTGCCTCACTGAATGGCTCAAAAAAAATCTATGGGCTGATTGTTTTCATTCCTATTTTACAGCTTTGACAACTAAGAATCAACAGATAATTCCCCACGGTTACACAGTAATTATTAGAGTCTATCCAAGTCTCTTTGACCTAGTCTCTTGCCTTTTTACCTTTATACCTTGACATGCCTCTCAACACAGCTCATCCAAGTTATAACAATCTTGGGAGTTAGGGAATAATCACAGTATATGAATTTTAAGTGATATAATTAATTGTTTCTATCAGTACCATTAAAAGCAACAAAACAGAGGAAACTGTGGGAGTTAGCTGAACAAATAAAACAAATATATGTGTGACTCAATATCTAATCCTACCTAAGAGGACTTCTGACAGAGATTTTCCCTTTTCTTAGGAGTAGGTCAGTATAGATTAGGGAGTTCTACTAAACCAGGATTTTATCCTTTGTAATACATGAGCTCACATTTTATAGTGAAGCGAGGTAGTCCCTAAGGGAGGCAATGACAGCGGCTCTCAGCATGAATATTTTTTGACACCACCAGTCTTCTTGAACTAGGATTGGTTGAAGTCATGCATGGAGATACAGCTACAACTCAAACTGCACACTTCCCTCATTCGGTACAGCAAAGGTTAGTTTCTTCCTTCCGAGTGGAATTAGATAATTACTAGCCATCTTCCGTGTCACAGAGGTAACACCATTTTGACATAAATTAATACACATAATTAAAATTTTAATCTAAATCTGTATTAGAATTTAGACCACTATTTTCTTTCTTACACTTCTGTAATATGAGCTTCTTTGGAGAAAAATAAAAGCAAGTTACCAGTTTCCGGTAGAACAAATGTGAATAGAATAAATTTAACAACTATACTGTGTTATCATAGCAACCAAAGTTTAAAAAAAACGATGTGATAAAAAATGACACAAGAGAACAAATACATCGAGTTGTTATGGAAACTGGGGGATGTGGGTTGAAATTTATGTATCTAGAATCCAAGAGAATATTCTAAGCAACTAAAATAAACATTTGCTTATTAAAATATCCTCCAAATAGTACTTATCTGTAACATTAAAGTGTTTTTGTTACTTTATCTGTTTTTTCTTTTATTTCCAATGGGTGATTTTAAATTGTGAGCATTTGTATTTTCAGTTCAGCTTGCTTTTTGGCAACCAATACACCAAGATGCAATTTGGTTTGCAGAAAATGGCTCAAAAGCCAATTTCAAAATAGCATCCTCAATCACGTTTAGGTTTTTTTTATTCTATTAATTTTTTTTAATGTCTATACTATCCATTTTTGCTTCTTAAAGAAGCTCTCCCTTACTTGATGAATCAAAGTCATTATGTTCTCTTTACCCGACTTTGGAAGTTTTCCTCTTAGGACAGGTGTGAGTTGAATAATTATATAATAAATTTATATGTTTAAAAAGCCCTCTGATGTTTTATGTGCACACACACGCACACACTTCTTTTAGTAGCATAACTGGTTGTTTTGGACTAAACTTGCAATTTTCACATCACTTTGCTCAGGTTCATGTAGAGTATCACACTGTAAGGGGAGGAGAGGTGAGATTTTCTCTTGACCCCATTCCTTTTTTTTAAAGTTTTTCCTCCTGCCATTCATGCTCTTTCTTCTATCCTTTCTGTCTTCTGACTGGCTCTTAATCATACTTTAAAACATAGCTTAAATATAACTTGCCACAGTCAACTCATTAAGCCATGTGTCCCTCACCTTTGTCCTCATAGTGCCCTGTGCATACTTTAGCTAAGTGTCGTCATCCTCATCAAAATCAACATAATTAACATCAAGAACATAACAGCTATTACTTATTAAGTATCATCCATGTTTCAGTGACTCTGCTAAGAACTTCTCAAATATTATTTGCTTGAATCTTCACCCAAATTCTCTAAAGTAATTCACTTGATTAAGATCACATAGTGAGTAAGTTACCAAAAAAAAAAAGAATTTGAATCCATGTCAGTGAAACGTCAAAGTCCATGTTCTTTGTCATTTATCTAATTATTGAACTTTTTCCTTTGGTTTGTCTGCCCATTAGACTGTGAATTCTTTGGGATTTCTGTGTGCTTGCACTGTAGTTGTGTAAAAAATGTCTTGTTCCTGCTCTGGCCAGGTGGTTCAGGTGGTTGGAGTGTCGTCCCGTACACCAAAAGGTTGCAGGTTCGATCCCCAGGCAGACGTAACTGATCAATGTCTCTCTGTCTCTCTCTTTTTTTCTCTCTCTCTGTCCTTTCAACCCTCTCTCCCTTCTTCTCTTTCTGAAATCAATACACATATCCTTGAGTGAGGATTTAAAAAAATATGTCTTGTCTCTGATGTCTCCTATACAGACCAATGGAAACAATATGAACACAAATGACAGCCATAATAAAACTTTAAATTTTCAAAAAGGTACATTTAAAAAATAAAAAGGAAGTAATAATATATTTATTTAATACAATATATACAAAATATTCTGATTTCTGCCTGTAACCAATACAAAAGGTATTAATAAGATCCATTGCCTTTTCAGTACCAAGTCTTCAAAATCTGCTCCCGGTTATATGTACAGAACATCTCAATTTAGACATGCGGCTCCTGGCCACCATATTGAATAGGGCAGGTTTAACCATGACAGATAAGTAAAAACCCTCAGAGTGCTCAATACAAGTTTGCTGAATAAATAAGTAGATAAATGTAATGCACAGAAATGAGGAATTGTCAATTTGCTTTGTAGAAATATCCGATTTACCTTTCTGAAACCTTTAAAAGCCTGTTTGGAAGGAAGTTAAAAGTGGGTATTTTTAAAGGAGCATACACAGGTTATTAGTGCATGCATGTTATCATAATTCCAGGATTACTTCTACATCATGACCCATCATGAGGAATTGCTTGCTTAGTCACTTGTTTTTACTGAAATCCATAGCCACATCTTAGTCTGCTCAAATTTTAGTCTCTCAATTTTAGACCATGGTCAGCACACTTTTAGGCTTGGGTTTTAAGTTTTGATTTATTACATATTTCATTTTCAAAGCTTCTTTAGACCACTTTAATCAATAACTATTAAAGGGAGGTTAAGAATACACATTCTTAAATTATGCCAAATCAAATTAGTACATATATAATCATAATTATCTTAAACATATATCCCTAAGTACCCCCTGTGAAGAACATTTCCATATCAAAGCAAGATATTTGGAACCTATGGATATTTCAATACTGCGTTGAATACTACTGGTAAAAATAGCCAATATTTCAAAAAGCCATTTTCATGATAGCTAAATTGAACATTGTAGTATCTTTTACAGTCAAAATAGTAACCATGCACTGATACCTCAAAGGTAATATTGAGTGTTACTAAAACTGACCTTGGGAGGGAGGAACTGTAAAATAAAACTGGCACTTGCTAAAACTGCATGTAATAAAATTACTCTTGACTGAAAATAAACTGGAGAAACTTAGATCTATAAAAACTGACTTAGGAAAGACTAACTTGATTTAAAAAATGGCACATTCTAACAAACAACAGTAACAGCAGCAGCTCACCATGGCAAGAGCCATCATCCATGAAACCTGTACATGGACAAGAAAGATCAATGAGCTAAATGTTTTACATGTTAGGTGGAAATGACCCAGATTAAAATAATTTCAGTGAAATAAAAATAAAATTTAAAAGGTGAGAAGTGGATATGGGACTTCTAGAATAGCAAAGTGAAGAACTCAGCAAATACGCTCCTTTACAAGGCACTGATAAGACGAGACAGAGTTGCTGTAAATCACCACTGCACTCGAATCACCACTTGTTACTGCCTGTCTTGTTTGATTTAGCTATTCTAGTGGATGAGAAGTGGTATCTTTCTCGTGTTTTGACTTGCATTATCCTAATGATTAATGATGTTGAGCTATTGACTATTTTTATCTTCTTGGGAGAAATATATATTCAAGTCCTTTGCCCATTTTTTAATTGGGTTATTTGTCTTTTTATTACTGACTTGTAAGTGTTTTTCATATATTCTGAAATTTAACCTTTCTGATACACTTTTTGCATATTTTCTCCCAATCTATTGGTTGTCCTTATACTTTCTTGATAGTGCCCTTTGATGAACAAAAGTTTTTAAATGTGATAAAGTCCAATTTAGCTTTTTCTTTTCCTTTGGTTGTTTATAGTTTAGGTATCAACCTAAGATATTATTGAGTAGGCATGATTTTAATGCCAACTTTGTCAATCACCAGGTAAGGTTTTGGGGACAGGTTATTTAACCTGTCAAGGATGGTAGAAAGAATATAGGAGGATGTGGCAGAAGGATGGATGTTGGAACTTATAACTCATAGTTACTTATAATTTTCCCCAAGCTCCTGGTCAGCCATTTGTATGGAGTAGAATATAAGAGGAAACCCATATAGTTGCGAGAGGGAGGTAGCAAAAAGTAGAAAATTTTCATTTATTGATTCAGTTTTTTTTATTCATTCAGTCAGTCATTCAATCAACAAACATTTATTGAGCACCTACTATATGTAAGGCTATTCTACATTTTGAGGGTAAAGCTGGATCTCAATTTCATATTCAGCTAGGAAATACAAATATTTTGCTAGAGAAGTGCTCTATGACAGCCAGGTTCTGCAACCACAGGTATAATAGAAGCCAAATCTAAAAAGAGAAAGCCAGATAATCCCTGCCCTCAATCTCCAAAACCCAAGAAGAGCAACAGATAGCATCAGAAAATTTCCTATGTCCCTGAGAAGACGTGTGACTTTGGAGAGTGGGCATCTGCCCTTGGAGAGACATTAAAATTAGGATGAATAGTCCAGAGTGATCAGTAGGAACCTGATAAGCAAAGTGCCAAAGGGGAGGAGAACTTTTCAGTGAACCAGGTAGTAAAAAGACCAGTGTCTTCTCTCAACAAAGACAGCATATATAAATGCTCTAGATCAAGGACATATCAACCTCTTTCCTGAAGTCAGAATGACATAAGCTCTAAACCCTGTGGAATTTAGATCCAAGTTCTGGGGAGAAGAAAAGAAGTGCTAAGAGAGAGCCCTGAACTGACTGAATAGCAAGCTAGAATTGGGCAAATTTAAATCATAAAGTGAATGACTTTGCCTGAAAGCAACAGTGTTTTAGAAATTCTGCCATCACTAGAAATGGGGAAAATATTTTTAAAATAGGAAAAATTTTAGAAAGTACAATTTTCTTACACTTTGGTTTTTAGATTAAATATCAACACTTTGTAGGGTGACAATCTTTCAATACTAATTTTCCTTTCGAATGAGAGTTGTTACAGTAGGGAGCTTAGTGAAGACGAGCACACTCCTCCCAGCTTGATTACCTCTTACACTTATAGAAATTGAAGCAAAGAAGATGAGGTTATTGCTGAAGGTCATAAAATCAATAATAAAGAGGGTATTTGAATCCCATCCCTTGACTTCCATTGTACTTCCATTCTCTTACAATTTATTTGACAACAAATGGGAAGTACCGCACATAGGTACTTTAGAGATTGGTGTTTCATTCTCTGAATGTTTACAGAGACAGAATTTTAAGAAAAAATATTCAAAGTCTGCCTTATTTGAATTTTCTCTAATTGTTACTGAAAAAATATAAAAAGTATGCAATCCTAACTGAGCCAATATGTGAGCCGGACAGTGGTGTGCTGGTCAATGTTTAGCGGCCTGGTTCACAAGGAGCGGAGGTTGCTAATTTTAATGTATAAATACTTTCACCACAACCAATTTCAAGCTACCAAGTTGACATCAACCAGGTGGCAAAATTCCTTGATAATTTAAAAATGAGTTCCATGAGTTGATTACAAGATGGCTCTGGCATGCCACTGTGGGCAGAGGTTTTTCTTCCCAAGCAGAGGTTGATGAGCATTTACTTGTTAGCACTCAGTAGATTTCACTGGGACAATATACTGAAGTATTACCAATATACAGTTAGCATGAATAATTGTCAAAAAATTAGAGTACTTTATCTAAAGTGCATGTAAAGAGTAGCTTTCTCATGCAATTTCTTCCAATCAAATACAAAGCAATGTGTGAGGTCTTCACACACAGCCTGCTAGACAGAAGAAATATTTGAGAGAACACAAACCAAGTGTAAGCACCCTCCTGTGAAATCCTCATTAAATGAATCAACTGTATCTGTTTCATTTTGTGATCTTGTATTCTGCTCATAAAAACTACAGAATAGCTGCACCTATACTAAGTCTGAATGTTTCTTTCTCCCTACCTTTTAAAAATCAAAAAAACTGAAGGTAGATTTAAAACTTCTTATGAAGTATGGTTATGGCAAAGGAATACAAGCACTAAATTGCTAGGCCTCTACGTAAAAAGAGAACCATATAATTTGGTGGGCCTTTTCCATGTATAATTGAGCTTGCTTTTTATAGTTGATATATTACTAAAATGTTGTGTTGTTACATTGTGATAGGTCAAGTCATATTTTAGATTCATAGGGCATTTCTTCTTTTTGATCCTGGATATCTTTGAATATCTAATGAAAACTCTGAACTTTTTAACAGAAAAATGCACATATTTGCATATGCAGAAAATTTTGCATAAAATTTTACAGGATTGACACACATTCTGTAACTCAACCATAGGCTTCTGGTCTCACATAAAGAACCCATATTGTAAGTGTATTAGAAAATCTCTAAATTCAAAGAAACCCATGATGATTACTTTAAAAAGGCAATACAATTACTGTAAAAGGAGCAACCAGCTTAATTTGTATTTTCCTTAAACTAACCTTTGATTTACTGAGTTGGAAGACCAAGTCACAAACATGAGGATCTGAAAGGATCAAAGACCACAAGTCCCTTATTTTATAAATGAGGAAACAGAGTCCCCAAGCATTGAACCAACTAGAACAAAGTCTCTGTGACTAGGAGGGCTCATGCTGTTGCATAAAGGATACAGCTCTGAACATTAGAAGCCCTGAATTTGTCAAGATCTAACATCTATGATCTACATAGTATTGGGCACATCATTTAGCCTCTTTCTTGTTATCTCAGCTAAAAGCTTAGTTACACTGCAAAGTTGTTAAAAGGATTAATTCAGATAATATTTGTGGCAAAATAGAAAAAAGAAAGAAATTGGGATAACTGTAATAGAATAAACAATTTTTTCAATTTTTTTTATTAAAAAATAAAATGTCAATAAAATAAAATGATCGTAAAAAAGATAATATTTGTGAGCCCTGGCTGCTGTGGCTCAGTGGATTGAGTGTCGGCCTGTGAGCGAAGTGTCGCTGGTTCGATTCCCAGTCAGGGTATATTACTAGGTTGCACGTCAAGTCCCCAGTTGGGGGCACAAGTGAGAGGCAACCAGACAGTGGAAAAAAAGAAAAAAAGATATTATTTGTGAAAACAATAAATATTAAAATGTCATATGACAACTTAATAAAATCATAATTATGCTATGAGATGGGAGAAAATATCTTCAAATCATATATCTGACTAAGGGTTAATAATATCCAGACTACATATATAAAAACTTATACAACTTAGCAAACAAAACAACAACAACAAAAAATATCCATTAAAAGTTGAGCAGAGGATCTAAAAAGACATTTTTCCAAAGAAGGCAATACAGATAGCCAACAGATACATGAAAAAGAGCTCAACATCACTAATCATCAGGGAAACGCAAACCAAAACCACAATGAGATACCACTTCACACCTGTTCAAAAGATTATTGTCAAAAAGATTAGCAATAACAAGCGTTGGAGTGAATATGGAGCAAAGGGAACTATCCTGCAGTGTCGGTGCAAATGTAAATTGTTTCAGCCACTATAAAAACAGTTTAAAGTTTCCTTGGAAAATTAAAAACAGAACAACCATATGATCAAGCAATTCCACTTCTGAGTAGTTATATGGAGAAACCAAAGCCACTAAATTGAAAAAATACATGCATCCTTATGTTCATTGCAGCATTATTTACAGCAGCCAAGGTGTGGCAGCAACCTAAGTGCCCATCAAAAAATGAGAGGAGAAAGAAAATGTGAGGTATGTATATGATTACTGTTCAGCCATAAAAAGAATAAAATTTCATTTGCAATAATATGGATAGACCTTGAGTCCAAATGAGTTCTAGTTCCAGCTCTACTAACTAGTAAAACTGACAAATCATTTCACATTCCTAGCCCAGAGTTTTCTTGGACATCAGAGATTGTTATATATGTTCTTAGGCACTTGATGTCATAACCAGACCCCTGTAGAAACACATTGAAAACTATTAAACATCTCCCTACAAAAAATATACATTACATTGGCATATAATTTAAGGAAGGGTAGGGATCTTAGTCAGGTAGCTCTTACATTTACAAAAGGGGCATAATTGCATTCTTCCCATAACTTACATTTCTGGGACCAAATCAATTTATATATGTAAAATGTTATATGCATATATAATTAAAGAATTTTGAGAGGTAAAACTAAAAACCACTTTTATATTTTATTTGCAAAAGATTCTATTTAGGTAATAGTAATTATAATATTGAGCTCCATAGCCTCAACAAAAGGATATCTATTCACTGCATTTCTGGGCCCAACCAACTTTTCAGTTTCATTACCTACTCCTCTCCCATACCTACTCCATCTTTCTCTTACCTCAAGTCTCTTGCCACATTGACATTCTCACCCATTAAGAGATCCACTGGGACTTTTATGCTAGGTCCACTAGATCACAGTAGATTACATTACACCCAATGGGACACTGTGCCTTTGCACCTGGTAATCCATCTGTTGAGTGATTTTCCTCCTCATTTACCTAATTATCAACAAGATCAATCAAATTTGATCCATACCTCCTCCTACCCCCATCCACTTTTGAGCATCTCTCCATTTACCACCCAGAAGATCTAGCCACTCTCTTCCCAGTAAACAACACATTGTAGTCACACTTCTGTGATGGAACCCATTCTGCTCTATTGTAATTTATATTTTTATATATCCCTCTCTGCTATTAGCTATAAATTTCTCAAGAGGAAAAAGAGGATGCCTTGTATCTGTATTCCCAGGATATAGCAAAGTGGCTGGTACACAGTAAGCATTTAATAAATGAAAGAAATGGAAAGAAGGAAGGAAATGGTGGGAGGACAGAACATGAGGAGGGATGAAAGGAATGACTTGCAGGTTACTGGGAGAGGGAAGAACCTCAGAATAGATTAATAGCCCCTGAATTCAAATCCTGGTTTCACTTCTTACCTGTACTTAATAGGTGTGTAACTTTGGCAAGTTACTTAACCCTTCTGAGACCTAGTTAATTCATCAGAAAAATGTAAATGATGCCTGTTTCTCAAGTTTGTTGTCAGACTTAAATATGATAATGGGTAAAGTACTGCCATAGGCTAGAGTGTAATAAAAGCAGCTATGTTATTAAGACAGCACGCTCAGGTGCTATCAAGGAATCTATAATCTCTCAAAAGTTTCTGATTAAATTATTTAAAGGCCCAGTGGAAAGGAGACATTCCTTTTTGAACTTTTGTTGAAAAAACCAGACTAAACTTCTATAAATCAGTTTGCAGTTCTTACTAAGCTGAGATCTAGAGCTGTGTTGTCCAATATAGTAGCCCCTAGCCACATGTAGCAACTCAACACTTGAAATATAGTTAGTGTGGTTGAGGACCTGTATTGAACTATACTCTAATTATAAAACAGATACAGGGTTTTGAAGACTTAGAACCACTAATAAAAGATTCTAAACATCTCACTATTACTGATGCTGATTAGGAATGCATCTTTTAGTCACTTCAAGGCATGGAATACTACCTGTAAGAAGTGGGTTTGTAGCAATATGATTTTTTATGTCTTTTTTTTTTAAATAATAACTCTTCTTACAGTAATGGTATATAAAATGTTAAATAGCTAATATATATTTTATATATTAGAGCATAAATTAAAGACATAAATTGATCAAAAGAAAAGAAATATAACCCCCTAAATCCAAGTTAAACAGCTCAATCACTGTAGTTAACTCTTACCAAATAGAGATTAATTTTCTTTCATTACAGGGCTTTCCCTTGGTATAGCTCTTGCCCACTTTCTTCTTTTCCTTGTTTTCTAATGCTTATCAGGCTGCAGGTATTAACTGTCCACCATGTTAAGGAGTGTTCTTTTATTAAACTGGCCTCTTAATTAAGATGGAAAACTGCTTTTAAAATTTTGCTTTGTAAAGGCAATACACATTTCAAACACACTAAAGTGGCTAAAATAAAAAATATATATTGGTTATGCCAAATACTGAGGGTGTGGGGCAATTGGAGCTCTCATACATTGCTGGTGGAAGTGTGAAATGGTACAATCACTTTGAAAAATTATTTGGCAGTTTCTTATAAAGTGAAATATACATCTATCCTAGGACCCAAATACTACACTCACAGGTATTAATCCAAGAGAATTGAAAACTTATATCCACAAAAACACTGGAACAAAAATGTTCATTGTAGCTTTATTCATAATAGCTAAAATCCACAAATTACTCAACCATAGATAAATGAAAATACAACTTATTGTATTAATATAATGCAACACTATTCAATGATAAGGAAGAATGAGCTACTAATACATGCAAAACATAAATGAATTTAAAAACATTATATTGAGCAAAAGATGCCTGACACAAATGCACACGTTCTGCATGATTCCATTCACATGAAGTTCTAGAAGAGGCACAACTAACCTATGGTAACAAAAAAGGCTAAGGGTGATGTGTGAGGTAATTGAAAAAAAACAACAAAAAGCTTTTTGGGCTGATTGAAGTTTTGGGTGGTGGTTACATGAGTGTATGCAAATATCAAAGTTCATTGAACAATGCATTTAAAACCTATGCATTTTATTGTATTGTATCTCAGCTGCCATTTGGCCTGGCATTCTAAACATTAATTCTAAAATTCTCCCTTTCAAGGGGAGACCCCCCAAGTTCATTTTATGAGGCCAGCATTATCCTAATTCCAAAACCAGATAAAGACACTACAAAGAAAGAGAATTATAGGCCAATATCCCTGATGAACATAGATGTAAAAATCCTTAGCAAAATATTAGCAAAACAAATTCAGCAATACATTAAAAAGATTATACACCATGATCAAGTGAGAGTTGTTCCTGGGATGCAAGATTGGTACAATATACACAAATCGATTAACAGGTTACACCACATAACCAAAATGAAAGATAGGAAATTATATGATCATATCAAAATGAAAGACAAAAATCATATGATCATATCAATAGATGCAGAAAAAGCATCTGGCAAAATTCAACACCCGTTTACGGTTAAAAAAACTTGAGCAAAAATAGAGGTAACATACCTCAACATAGTAAAGGCCATATATGACAAACTCACAGATAACATCATACTCAATGGGGAAAAACTGAAGCACTTCCCTTAAGATGAGGAACAAGGCAGGGTTATCAACTTTCACAACTCTTATTCAACATACTACTAAAAGTCCTTAGCCACAGAAATCAGACAACAAGAAGAAATAAAAGGCAATCAATCTAGAAAGGGAGAAGTAAAATAGTCGTTATTTGCAGATGACATGATACTTTATATAGAGAATCCTAAAGATTCCAACAAAAAACTACTAGAACTGATAAATAAATTCAGTAAAGTAGCAGGATACAAAACAAATATTCAGAAACAGGTTGCATTTTTATATATGAAGTATTAGAAAGGAAAACTGAGAAAACAATCCCATTTGCAGTTGTATCAAGAATACCTAGGAATAAATTTAATCAAGGAGGTAAAAGACCTATACTCGAAAAATTATAAGACACTAGAGAAAGAAATGAAGACTCAAATAAGTGAAAGAATTAACATTATTAAAATGTCCATAACTACCCAAAGCAATCTGTAAATTTGGCACAAATCCTGTCAAAATATCAACGGTGTTTTTCTCAGAACTAGAACAAATAATCCCAGAATTTGTATAGAACCACAAAAGACCCTGAATAGCCACAGCGATCTTGAGAAAGAAGAACGCAGTCAGAGGCATCATGCTACTTAATATCAAACTATACTATAAGGCTATAGTGATCAAAACAGCATGGTACTGACATAAAAGCAGACACCTAGATCAATGGAACAGAACAGAGAGCCCAGAAATAAATCCACACCTATATGGTCAATTCATATAATTTTCCCCCTTTTGTAATAGATACACTTTTTAACAACTACCGAAGGTGATTCTTATACAGTATTCCCTCACTTATCACGGGTATTACGTTCTAGATCCCCCCACCCCCCAGCAATAGGTAAAAATCCGCAAAGTAGGAATCTTACATTTATTTTAGTATTTACATATATTTTAAGGCTTTGTAAACCCTTCCCCCACACTTATAAACTGTTCCCAGTCCCTTATTAACCTTTCCTACTCCCTTATTAACCTTTTCTACACTTTCATAAACACTACTTATGTTCTCAAACATACACCACACTCTTAAACCCATGTAACTTTAACAACATATGTATACAGTACCACAAAACCCCGCAATATAGCGAAAAATCTGTGATAAATAATTTAATAATATTTTTTAATAATTTATTTATTTGTTTGTTTATTTATTTATTTTTAGAGAGAGGGGAAAGGAGAAAGAGAGGGAGAGAAACATCAGTGTGTAATTGTCTCTCACTCGTGCCCCCAACTGGGGACCTGATGTGCAACCTAGTCATGTGCCCTGACTGGGAATCGAACCAGCAACACTTGGCTCACAGGCTGACACTCAATCCACTGAGCCATAGCAGCCAGGGTAAATATATTTTTTAAATCCCACAGCATAGTGAGGCCGCAATAAGTGAACCACGATATAGAGAGGGACTAATGTATAGGTGGCTCATTGACCTCTCTTTGAAAACCTATGAGGAATTAAAACTTATCCTTTTCCTAATATTATACTTTCCACAAAATACAGTAGAGGACAGGTAAGTAGAGAAAGTAAGTCATTCAATCACATGTGCTAGACTTAAGCCCAAACCTGGGTACACTTCATAATCACATAGAAAACCTTATAAAATAGGTTTTGTACTGTAATAAGAAAGCAGAATCTTCTTGTGGTAATCCCAGGAATCTAAATTTTTCAAAGTTCTCTCATGGGATTCAAGTAAGTAAATCAATTTTGGAAAGATTGATCCAAAGAATATGTATTAGCTAAAGGAGAGATCACAGTGTGATTTAATTTTCTGTTCAAGTGTATCTTCTCTTTGGGTCAAAAAGATTTCCAAAGCCGAGTCTTTTAATTCTTAATTTCTCCAAATGTAATGCAAAATATTCACATTTTTTAAATCAATAACCAATAAAGGCAATGTTTTATAGTAGGAAGATCTAAGGAATTGAAATCAGGTGGAGACCTGAGGTGAAATGTTAGCTCTCCCCACTCCAAACCATATGACATGGGGAAGACCACTTATGCATTTGGAGCCTCAGATTCAGTTTTGGTCAAAATGGGGTTATTTATGTTGTTTTGACATAATAAATGTGAAAGCACCCACTACATGGTATATAAACAATAAGTGTTTGCTTTATTTCCTCCCAATAAATGTTGAATAACTACTCCCAGGTTTCATAAAACAGGAAATTACCTGAATCAATCAACAGAAATATATTTATTCTCTTTCTTCTTATAGATCATAAAGTTCTAGTCTCATTATTTTAAATTCAATAGCTTCACATGTATTATTTGTCATCAAAAATAATTTTCTAGGACACATTTATGTAATTGCAACTTCCTTTGAGCAGTTGTTTCTCAAAGCTACAGTTATCATAGTTCTACTGGGATGATTCATTATCTCATCATTCACTGGACATTTCATCAAATATATTTCACTGTTGAGACAACTTGTCAGTGATAGTCAACTTGCTGTCTTATCAGCAATATAGTATAGCAATTAAATTTTTATCATGATAACATTTCATTCTTGTTGCTCATGAATAATTTACATTTTATATTTCAAACATCAACCACATATATATTGTGCTAATGAGCATGGAAAAGAAAAGTTACGCTCTCAAATGTCTTCTCAGACATTACAAACAATTGCATTCTTTTTCTAAGGGCAGGAACAGCTAAAGGCACAATTCTGAATCAGAATCCCCCACCTCCCCAGCCTACTTCCCAAGGACCTTCCTAGCTTTCCAAATCACATTCTTCTCTCTAAATTACTAACAATTTCTTTAAAAACAATTGGAAATCCTATCCATCCTTTAAGTTCCAGCTAAAGCAACACTCTTTCCTCTGTACATTCTTTACTCCTCAATAGTAGCACTTGAACTGCTGATTAGTGGTTTAATCTTCCCATTATTTTAGGAGTTATATCAGGGTAAATTCAGCCCTTTCATCAATTAAAGTTTTCGTACTGACTAGCACAATGCTTGGCACATAGATATAATTAAATTTAGTTCTAGACTCATAGATAGAGAGCAGGATAATAGCTATTGGTGGGGGCAACTTAGAGGGTGGAGAGATTGGGGAAAAATGAGACAGGACTCATGGACATGGACAACAGTATGGCAATTGCAGGGGGGAGTGTGGTATAAGGGGATTTAATGGTAATGGAAAAAATATAATTTTTAAAAAAATTTTAATAAAATAAAATAACTAATTAAATGGAACTGGATCAATATTGCATTTTGAGAAAATGTTTACATTCTGAAAGAAAAATGCAAAAATGCAAGCTTATATTCCACATGTGCATATCTTGGCACTTAGATGGGGATATTTATAAAAGCGGTAGAATGTAGAAATTTCCTATTACTACTTAACTTATCCTTCAAAATCCGTCTCAAAAGTACCTCCTCCAAGAAGCCATCTTTGATTCTGTCAGGCATTTACTATCTCTTCTGAGTCTCCACAGTACTCTGTTTATACTCCAACTAATGGTATGTAGCTGCTAGTAATGAAGGCCTACCATATGTAGGCTTATACTAGACATTTTATGGAATTTACATAATTTTATTCTTATAACAAACAGCCATGCAAAATGGACGCTCATTTCATTTTTGAAAAAAGGCAGAGGCTCAAAAGAATTAAGTAACCTACTGAAGGTAACACAGGTAATAATACACAAAACCAGAATTCAAACTAGACTCCCTGACTCCAAAGCAAATATTTTTCCTGTATTGTACAGCTCTGAATAAATGAATAAATGACTGAATGATGACCTTAGCAAAGAATAGCATATTCTCATGAGCATACAAGTGACTGAGCTAAATTTGAAATTTCAATTTCTTCTTTGACATTTAATATTTGATATATCAAGATGCATTAAGATGTCTATGTTAAGGCATGTGGCAAACAACAAACTACAATTTGAATGCAGTCCCCTCAGAATCATAACAAAGACCGTCTGTTACAACTGAGCATTTGAGAATGCAGCTTCCCAATTCATACCCCAGTATCAAGCCAGCCTCATTATATGTTATTTCCATTTAAGCCCATTCTGATCATATTTTCCCTGGTTATCATCCCCAGTGGTCCCAAAACGGTGTTATAACATGCATAAAATATCTGCTGAGTCAGGTTAAATAGATTTCAGTTAAGAGACTAATAATATTAACATTATATGATGGCTTGCAATTATCAGTCAAGTAAGATCAGTTAACAGAGGACCAGAGGTCTCAGTAAAAGTTGAATCACAATATCAGCACACTCCCTGCTCTATGGGTTTATTATCTAAATGTGCAACTGCCAACTAAGGAGGGATAGAAGAGTTCTCTAGGGAGAGGTGAGGAGGAAGCTTTCAACTGTTTTTTGTCCTTAATGAAAAAGGCTAATGTGAAAAACAAGCTCAAATGCACTCCCCCATCTCTCCACCCATGCACTTAATGTGTCTGCAAGCACAGCGGGTTAAGATATTGATATTGAGAGGCATCTGTGGTTCAGGTTTCTAATGTGGACTCTAGTCCTGGGTCTGCCACTAACTAATTCTGTGCCCTTGGTCTCTGTTTCATTACCATTAAATTAAAAGATCACACTAGTTCAATATAAGATCC
This sequence comes from Furipterus horrens, assembly GCF_987537825.1. NCBI lineage: Eukaryota > Metazoa > Chordata > Mammalia > Chiroptera > Furipteridae > Furipterus > Furipterus horrens. Next base: position 60,554,874 of record NW_028327172.1, on the reverse strand, counting down.
TTCCAACTCTAAAATGTAATACTTTATCATGGAATACAAATACCTGCTCAGTAAAGTTCAAATTTTCCCCACTCTCTGTTTTCAAGTTGACATCAATGTTGGTAACCTGCCCCAGCATTGATCCTTCTTGTACCAGGCAAGTGTGCCAATACAAGAAAGCATTAAAGAATTGGGAGAATTATTTTTACAATTTTGATTCAATGTCCCCAGTGCTTCTCTTCACCTATAGCACAAGAAAACCTGTCCCTTAGCTGAAATTCATTTATATGACCTAAAAGGCCCTTCAGGATCTGGCCTTCCAATATCTCTCTGATCTCACCTCTTATTCCCCCTCACTGACTTCTCTTCAGTCACCCTGACCTCCTTGCTGTTCCTCTATCACACCATGCAGACTCCTGCCTTAGAGGCTTTGTATTTTTTGTTCCCCCTACCTGGAATATTGCCCTACCTCACAGCTGCCTCGTTTGCTCTCTCACTTCCTTCAGGTCTCTATTCAAAAGTCCCTTTCTGAATAAGGCCTGCCCTCACCACCATCTCTACCTACTCAACATTTCATCTCCTCCATCCCCACTTCATTCTCTCTCCTCAGCATTGATCACTTTCCAATTATGCACCTTGTCATTTGCCTGTATTCCCCCGTAGAGTGTAAACCTATGAGAGCAGAAAATGTTTGTCTGTTTAGCCCTTTTGTATTCCCAGTGCTAAGAATGGTGCCGAGGATACAGTAGGCACCCAATAGATAATTGTTGAATGAATGCCTATAACCTCTTGCCCCATCACTTACTTTGATTCAAAGACACTGATCTTCTCCTTCCTTATCATGCAATCCAGCATGCTTCTTCCAGGAACTTTGTACCTGCATTTTATTCTGCCTGGAATCTCCTTCCAAAGATTTCTACATGGTCTTCTTCACTCATTTACTCAGATCTGTATTCAAGAGTTAGTTTGTCCAGAGGCCTTCTAAGCTCAAGTGATCTATAATGGCAACATCAGTCTTCATATATAAACTCACATATAGTTTATTTTTACTCTTTTCCCTTCATAACTGTGAGTGGTAGAAGTGAACTACTCAGATCTCTTTCAAAGGAAACTTCTAGGGGGAAAAGCTGACGAACACCTACCACTGTGTATACCCACTTCGTCGTCTCCGAGGCCATGCCTCCCTGAGCTGTTGCCAGCCAATATTTAAGTACAGCAGGAGTAGGTGTAAATGCCCCACTCCTAAGGGACTTGGGACTCCTATATTGGGCAACACTATTTCAAGAACTCCTCAATCACTTTGATGAAACTTTCTTAGAACTGTGTTGTAAGGGAAAAAAAAGTGTTGCATTCTCTGATTCTTCCTCCTATAACCTTCTACCTTTCCCCTTTCCTTTCACAGATTTCAGACCTATATGATGGCCTGAAGGCTCTCTTTGTCTACTCCTGTTCCCTCCCCAGATATTCCCTCCCAATAAATCTCTTATACCATCTAATCCTGTCATAGTATTTGTCTCTTGGAGCAACTGACTTAGTCTAGTTTATTTTAATATATTTCCAGCATGCAGAATGATGCTTGCAAAGACTAAATATCATTAGTAGAGAAATATTACTTCTATCTGTTCATTTCATTCATTCATGAAAGAAAATAGGGAATTTATACTTTGTTTTAAGCATTATACTAAATATTTGAAAGATCAAGGGTCTAGTGGAGAAGATAAACATCTAAACAAGTAATTTAAATAAACTATGTCAAGACTTTTGACTAAAAGTATTCAAAAGGTATAAAGTGCAAATAATTTTGCATAAATGGGTAAAAATTTAAGTTGTATACATGTTTAAAGTAAAGTTTTGTGAATGTCCCATGAATACAAAGGGTAATTCAACTTGAAGAATCAAGTTACCTTGTCTTTGCCCTCAAGACCTCTTTGAAGCAAATCTTCCTTGTGAAAATTTTCTTCAGGTATACAAAGTAAAGTGAAGTCCACTTTTAATTGATTTTAGACAGAGAAAGGAAGGGAGAAAAAGAGATCAATTTGTTGTTCCACTTATTTATAAATTCATCGGTTGCCTCTTGTATGTGCCCTGACCTGGGATTGAACCCGCAACCTTGGGATACTGGGACAACACTCGAACCAACTGAGCTACCCAACCTGGGCCAGACCTTTTTTATATGAAAGTACACTGCTCAATATTGACTTAGTAAAAGTGAAGTTAAATGTTTTTTTTAAAGACTATGGCTCTAAGCCCTAGGGATATTAATAAAATTTTTCTAGCTTAAATCCCTAAAAATAGTCCACCTCAAATGCTATCTACTCTATGCACACTTTCGTGATTCCTTCAAGACTAGGCCAGGTCCCTCATTTTATAGGTTGTTAAAGCACCCTGTACTTTTCCTTCTAAGAATTTACCAATAGTGTAATTCCTTAGTCATTTGTGAGCTGCCTCATTAGTAGATAATAAGTTCTATGAGAGGACCACATCTGTTATATTTACTGCTGTATCTCTAGCACTTGGCACAAGTCTCAATTAGTATTTCTTGAATGGCTGTATGAAAGAATGGGTGAATAAATTTAAAATAAATGAGTATGGTTTCACAACTTACATTTAAATCTTTAATCAATTTTTAGTTTATTCTTGTGTGTGGTATAAGCTGGTGGTCTAGTTTCATTTTCTGCATGTATATCTGTCCAGTTTTCCCAACACCAATTATTGAAGAGACTATCTTTACCCCATTGTATGTTCTTCCCTCCTTTATCAAATATTAATTGACCATAAAGGTATGGGTCAATTTCTGTGCTCTCCATTGTGTTCGATTGATCTATATGCCTGTTTTTGTGCCAATACCATGTTGTTTCAATTACTATGGCCTTATACTATAGTTTGATATCAAGTAGTGTGATATCTCCAACTTTGTTTTTCTTTCCCAAGATTGCTAAGACTATCTGTGGTCTTCTGTGGTTCTGTATAAATTTTTGTAATATTTGTTCTAGTTCTGTGAGATATATCATTGGTATTTTAACAGGAATTATATTAAATATAAGTTACAAAACCATAAAAACCCTGAAGGAAAACATAGGCAGTAAAATTTCAGACATTTCTCTTCACAATATTTTTGCTAATATATCTCCTTGGTCAAGAAAACAAAGGTAAAAATAAACAAATAGGACTACAACAAACAAAAAAGCTTTTCCAAAGCACAAGAAACCATCAACAAAAAGAAAAGCAAACCCACTGAATGGGAGAACATATTTTTCAGTGATATATCTAATAGGGAGTTAACTTCCAAAATATATAAAGAACCCATATGACTCAACACCAAGAAGACAAAAGACCCAATTAAAAAATAGGCAAAGGACCTAAATAAACATTTCTCCAAAGAGGACATGCAGATGGCCAATGGACATAGGAAAAGATGCTCAATGTCACTAATCATCAGAGAGATGCTGATTAAAACCACGATGAGGTAACACCTTATGCCTGTCAAAATGACTATCATCAATAAATCAACAAACAAGTGTTGGTGAGGATGTGGAGGAAAGAGAACACTCACACACTGTTGGTGAAAATGCAGACTAGTGCAGCCATAGTAGAAAACTGTATGGAGTTTCCTCAAAAAATTTAAAATAAAACTGCCTGTTGACCTAGTGATCCCACTTCTGGGAATATATCTGAAGAAACCCTAAATGCTAATTTAAAAGAATATATGCGCCCCTATGTTCAATGTAGCTTTATTTACAATAGCCAAGATCCGGAAACAGCCCAAGTGCCCATAAGTAGATGAGTGGATATAATAAAGCTCTGGTACATTTATACAATGGAATACTATTTGACTGTATAAAAAAAGAAAGAAAAAAAGAAAAAGGATATTTTACCTTTTGTGACAGTGGGATAGACCTGGAGATTATTATGCTAAGTAAAATATGTCATTCAGAGAAAAACAAATATCATATGATCTCACTTACATGTGGAACCTGATGAACAAAATAAATTGAAGAAAAAAACAGAAACAGAGTCTGGGTACATGAAATGGGCTGACAGCTGTCAGAGGGGGAATTGGGTTGGGGCGCTGACTGAAAGAAAGTGAAAGGATAAAGCACTACAGCAGTATATGTGGACAGTCAGAGGGAAAAGGGTTGGGGTAGGTAAAGATGGGCAAAGGGGAGAAAATGAGGATGAAAGAGGCTTTGCTTGGGGTGCTGGGCACATGATGCAGTGTGCAGATGATGTTTTGTTGAGTTTCACACTCAAAACATGTATGATTTCATGAACCAATGTCACCCCAATAAATTCAATTTAAAAATGTAAAAAAAACAGAAACAAAACAATGAATAATGTGTGGTTTTTCATCACCTATTCAACTGTAAAATTATCTCCATTATTTAAATTTTCAGTTTATTTTAAATAGTATACTTCTTACATGCCTTCTGTCCATGTGTGTATCATAAGTAAAAGTTTTACAAATTAATAAAGATTAGTACATCTCTACCACACTTGTCATGAATAGGCATGAAAACCTTCAGATTTAGTTGCTCCTGGGATCATGACTCAGTATGGTGCTCACTATCTGAGCTCCAATTTAGAAATGACAAGGAATCACACACGCTCTTATTTCCACCCTGGCAGAATGGTCCCCTCTCTGGCTTCTAATGACTCTGGCTAGGCTTCTTTCCTTTCTAGCTCTGGGCGAGTCCAGACTTGGGTAGCATGCCTTCTCCTTGGGGGACAAGGAATTAAACTCCTTTTGCTGAAAGTTGTCTTATGTCACTTCTTTACTCTTTATTCTTTGACTCTATTGAGCCAAAGTCAACTTCTGCCTCCAGAAAGCCCTTTAAAGTCTCTTCTATTTATTCAGTCACCAACTTCTATCCCTTTTGTGCTACGTTTTTCCATATTATAATATGTGACACATGTTCTATTTTGCATTGTAGTTATTAAAAAACATGCCTTATCTCTCTTGCTGAATTTTAAGTGTCCCAAAATTGTATAATTTCTGTCTGCATCCCCCACAAGACCTAAAAAAGTACTTTGCACAAAGTAGGAAACCATGCATTTTTATTTATCAGTGGATGTATCTTGTTCAAGTTCCAGAAAATTGCCCACTTAGTTCAACATAAGCAAATCTATTACAAAAAGATGAGGTTGGCCTGATTCTGTCTGTGCTTCCCCAACCTCTCTCCCTGAACTTCAAGCAGTGAGTGTTCTAACACTGCAACAGGAAGGCTCATTACCAGTAGATGCTACCAACTGACTCAGAAGGGAGACCACAGTACCTGGAGAAGTAGCCGCAACTAAAGAGGTGCAACTTCAAGCAGTTGAAGGAGAGAGGTAAGGCTCTGAGGAGCCCAGAAATGCACTTTACAAAACCATTGTTTCCATGCTGGGGAGACAGTCCTGGCACCGAGGTTGCTGGGCCTGAAACCACAGGAAGGTGACTTGGAAGCACTGGAGAGGAGCATGGTTTTAAGCAGAAGATCAAAAACCCTTCATATAATAGGCTTCTCTTAAACAAGAATTAGAAAACAGAAAAGAATCCTAATAAATTTTTACCATAGTAACCCCTGTAGTTAGCAGTCATCATCCACACTATCACCAACTTACATAAAACAGAAAAACGAACAAAAAAGAATGGGGGAGAGGAACATAGAGGAATGGAGAAGGGAATGAAGAAATGCTAGGACAAGGAAAAGAGAGTTGACTAGTTAGCATTCTAGATCCACAGATTTCAGTTTATAAAGCCCTGAGCGTGCATGTATGCATTTGCGCATTTGCATTTTTATAAATATACACTTTCTCTCTCCTTCCATTCTCTCTCTGTCTCCTTGCCTCTCTGTCTCTCTGTCTCCTTGCCTCTCTGTCTCTCTGTCTCTCTCTCTCTCTGTCTCTCTCTGTCTCTCTCTGTCTCTCTCTCTCTCTCTCTCTCTCTCTCTCTCTGTCTCTCTCTCTGTCTCTCTCTCTCTCTCACACACACACACACACATACACACTCTCTCTCTCTCTCTTTAGGAGGAGCCATGAGGGTATGAACATGGTAGAAACAGAATAACAGAAGTCTTGCCTGGGTCCAAGTCCCATTTCTATTTCTCATCACAAATGCTTTGCTGATCATTGAGGACAGACTGTACTGACTTACAGAAAATAACCACTAATGTTAGGAAACGCACAGAGGACAAACAAGCCTGCGGTTGAGTAAATCAATCTAACCTGAACATTTGCAGCAATCAGGCCTTCAAGAGTAACAAAAAACAATGCTCTGCATTTCTGTAGTGGCTCCTAGAAAATTTAAAAGCACTCTCACATCTTGTTTTCTTATCTTCTTGCACTACAACCTTTTATAGATTAGGGATCGAAGGCACTGAAAAGTTAAATACCAAGGTCTCCCAGCTAATTGATGATTCTCATCTCAATACTCTTTATGTTAAATAGCAGGAAGAAACACTGGATCAAATAAAACTTATCTCATTAGACTACCTCAATTGTCTCACTGTGTCTTCAAGGACTGATATTAGCAAGTAACCTACCAAAGAAAGATGAAAATTGCTTACTGTCCACACTATAAAAGCTGAGTAGGTAGGCTTTGCTGTAATTATGTAAGTAGATATTTGATTTAACTTCTTTATTTATTTGCTGTCTAGATATGTGATAATGTTTTATATGAGCTCATAAGCAAGGAATGAAAAAATGGAAAAAATAATGTAGATAAATTGAGGAAAATTAGGATTTGGCACATTGATTCCAAAAAGGTTCTCTCTCTCAAAGTGAAAGTATTTATAAAACTTCAACTGCCCTAACAGAATTTGATGACTGTGAGGAAAGATGTAAGGAGGAGAGATGAGGACAATTCATACTGCATTTGGCCTTAATTTACAGTTCCTCTTAAATGCCCAAGTCAGCTCAACCCAATGCAAAACAAAAGATGAGCCCTGCATCTGACCTGCTCCTTCTGAAAAGCATCTTCACACCACAGCTTAGTTCCAAGACAGAACAAGGAAAGTGTCTCAGCCCACAATGCTTACTCCATACTCCATGTCCCATTGTGACCCCCATAAAAGTTGAATGTGGAGATTTCCCATCTTCCCAGTCTCTAGCATCTTCCCTCCGTTTTCATTCCCACCACTATACCTACCTCTCTAGTTCAATTACTTCTTAGCTCTGGCCTGGGCTATTAAGACAGTCTTGATTCTTCTTAATTCCTTTAGTCTTGAGCCCTCAAATCCTTTCTTTATACAATTTCAAAATTCACATTCCTAAAGTAGATAGCTGATCCCCTACTTCACCCTGCAAAATCCTTTCAAAATTTCCCACCTGCATAAAGAATAAGGTTGAAATCCCACCCTACCCATCTCTCCCTGCCTCTCCTTGCCTCCTGCCAACATACACTCCACCGTGGCCCACTAGACTCACAAACCTGAATTATATTTTCTCACCTGCCACCATTCTCACACTTTTCCTTTAGCCTAGAATCATTTTTCCTCCAATCTAAAATTTTACCTTGATCTTAAAAATTTCCTGTGCTAGTTGCTATGACTTCTTAACCACAGTTGACAAGGCTTGGTTCAACACTTTTGAAATCCACATAAAAGTACCTTTAAACTTTTGTTGAATATATCTTTGTGAATCAGAACACTTGCTTTTTGTCCTTTTTTAAACAAAACTAAGAAATACTCTATAATAAATATTCAGCTACTAAGAGACCTGTGGTTAAGATTTCTTCAATTCTCCTTGCCTGGCTATTCTGAATGATAAATCTCTTATCAAAAATAGAGAGATTTATGGGAAAGACACATTGCTCTATAATAATTTTACAATGAAACTTATCTAAGATCTAGCCCCAAATATCAATTCCATATGCATTTGTATTCTGACGACCTATCACAGTGACCTATTTTCACACTGGATACTGAGTTAAGAATGGGATTGCTTTTGCAAAGAGCTGAATAAAAATTCCAAGAATGGTATTAGGAGCAATGAATAAATCAAACATGATTTTCTGTAAACAAACTCATAATACAAGCCTGCTCAAACATTAGTGTATTTTTACAATCTTTTTGGGCCATGTTGGATGTTATAAGTCCATTGTGTTGAATCCTCTGGAAATGTTTTTTCTAACATACTTTTATGTCATTCATTCAACAACCATATCTGAAGAACATATTCTATGTGCTAAGGACTTAATATATAAGGGAAACAAAACATAGTGCCTGTAGTAGAAACTAGTGAAGAAGGACAATAATTAAACAGATCATTATGATGTAAAAATTTAGAAGTTTAAAAAGTTGGAGAAAGTAAAAAATTCAGTTACATTGTGATTTAAAAAATAAGAAAAGCAGTGGGATAACAGAATTATCCAAGTAGCTAGTCTTGGTCCCTTAAGACTTTACACTCGTATTAATTTTTAGCAACAGCAGGAAATAAACCTTCTTAGTCATGGAAATAATAATGTAGGTGACCTGAAAGAATTCAATAGGCTTAAAATCCAACAGTGAGACTACAGAAATATTTAATGTCATTAATTTTTCTTTTTTATTATTGTTGTTCATTTATTCATGTCTCAAAAAAAGGCTTTTGACCAGATATATTGTGCCAGGTTTGTGGGCAGTCATGACAGATTCAGAGGTTAAGTTATTAGGTGCACTATATCAAGTTATTTAAAGTTTTATAGGTCTTCAAGTAGATTTTCATGGCATTAGAATGTTTGAGAAATGGGAACAAAGTGTGTTTGATTAAGATGGATGCCTAAAGGGAAATGTAAACTATAGAATCTTAGAGTCGGTCACCTAGTTGAGAATCCTCCAATGGTTGATATGTCTCATAACATTTTGTATTTGTACATTGCCTCAAATAGTTGAAAACTCATAATTTTCAAATATCCTAACAATAATATTATGATATTGGCAAAGCAAATATTAATTCACAAAGGAGGAGACCAAGATTCCAAAAGATAAAATTACACTCAAGATTCCAACCCAATGCATGTTCCACTACCATACAATCCCTTAAAGGTCACGCCTTTAAAATGGGTATATGTCAGATCCCACCACCTAGTGTCACACACTCTCTCCCTCTCTCTCTCTCTCTCTCTCTCTCTCTCTCACACACACACACACACACATGCACACACAAACTCACTCACTCACTCACTCACTCACACACCATGGCTAAAGAGTGAAATTCTAAATTACAAGTCTTTACAATGACTTCCACCTTAAAACAGAATATACCTTTCTATAAGGAAGGTTCCTTTCTTTCCTCTCCTCCTCCAGAATCAACTAAGCACCAGAATCAAAATAACTCTATAATCCCAGGTAGTTCTAAACTACCAGTTTATTTGCAGGAGATTTTTCTACCCAATCTTAGTTAGAATACAGTTGATATCACACCTGGATTATTACAGTATATTTCTATTACAACCTACTCCAATTGCAACCACTCCATCATAAGAAACGATAGCAGAATTCAACTTCAGGTGCTTCTCAAATTACACCACATTCTCTTCTGCTTCTGTCCCTTTGCACACACTTTGTTCTGCCTGAAAAGCTATTCCCTTCTCTGCCCATCTAGCTTATTCAGAATTTACCACTTCAAAAAGCCTTTTCTGATGCCCTTTTCCTTAAGGCTAGATTGGTTATATGCTCTTTCCCTGGGGTCTTGGAACTTAGTTCTCTTATAACACTTTCATTACAATAGTTTTCTATTTTCAGTTGACCATTGAACAACATATGTTTGAATTGCACAGGTCCAGTTACATGTGGAATTTTTTCAATAAATACTGTAAATGTATTTTCCTTAATAATAGTTTTTTTTCTAGTTTACTTTATTGTAAGAATACAGTATATCATACATAGATAATATACAAAATATGTATTAACCAACTGTTTACATTATCTGTCAGGCTTCCAGTCAACAGTAGGCTATTAATAGTTAAGCTGTGGGGAGGTCAAAAATTATATAAGGGTTTTCATCTGTAGAAGGAATCAGAACCCTTAAACTCTGGATTGTTCAAGAGTCAGCCTTACTTCTTGATGTCTGCCACTAGGCTATAAGCTCCTTGAGGACAGGGAGAATTGATTGGGTCATTTACCATTGACTAATATGCTGTCTGATGCTCAAACAAATGTTTCCACAATAAATAACAAATGAGCCCTATTTCTATGTGTATTAGTTTACTGAGGCTGCTGTAACAAATTACCATAAAATTTGGTGGTTTAAAACAACAGTAATTTATTTTCTCACAATGGAAGCTTGAAGTTCTAAATCAGGATGTCAACAGGGCCATGCTCACTTTAAGGTTTCTAGAGAAGGATCCTTCCTTGCCTTCTCCTAGTTTCTCTGGTGGTTACTTCACAATTCTTGGTGTTCTGTGACTTATAAACATATCACTCTAATCTTTGCCTCTAACATCACATGGCATTCTTCTGGTGTGTCTCTGTCCAAATTTTCCTCTTCTTTTAAAGACATCAGCCATTGGATTAGGGCCCGCCCTAATTCAGTATGGCCTCATTTTAGCTAGGTTACATCTGCAAACACCCTATTTCCAAATAAGATTACATTCATAGTTTAGTAGACATGATTTTGGGGGAAATGGTATTTAACCCAGTCTTCTATGTTACAATTGGAGAGAGAAAAATATTTCTGAATTCTGCATTTGAAGCATGGTACCTAAGCAACCTGCCCAACCACATCTGATCTGACATCTGGATCACAGCCTTATTTGTGAAATGGTAATTTCCCATAAGAAATTACAATACAACCATCTTTTGTCTTAATTTGATGAGTTTATTCATTCATTTACAAATTAATGAATTTACTGAGTGCTTATGACATGTCATGCATTGTTCTAAGTGCTAGGGATATAGTAGTAAACAAAGCCATGATGAAGCTCACATCCAAGAGGTGTGGGGAGACAGACAGTAAACAAAATAAGCAAGTAAAATTTAGCACATAATGTCAAATTTTTGTAAGTGCAATCGAGAAATAATAAGCAGGTAATGAAGACAGGAAAGTTCAGTGGAGTTGGAATGCTGCAATGTCAAATGAGGTGATTAAAAAAGGCTTCACCAAGTAAGAGAATAAGAGAGGTAGTCTTGTAAGTATTTGGAGAAATATAGCTGAAACAGTAGAAATAGCAAAAGCAAAAGCCCTGGGGTAGGAAAGTGGTTAGAGTGTTAAGAGACTTAACAAGAAGACCAGGGTGACTTGCACAGAGCTAAGGAGAGAGCAGAAAGAAATGAGGTCTGAGGGGTAATAGAGGATAACGAAGAAATCAGGATGTTTTTCCTTTCTCCATTATCAACTCAGTGGTTATTGCAAAACACTCACATTCCTAGTTTTTATAGAAGGAATATGTTGACTTCTTAAGGAAGTATGTTTCTCCACATCAAATGGAGCAGATAATCTTATTTCACAAAACTGAAAATGCTATGCTCATTAAATATTAAAATTCAAACCTTGTTAGTGTCCTTCATCTCTCTGCCTTATCATTAGGAAACTAGAAACTATGTATGTAACTGCACTGTGCTGAAAAATATTTAATTTTAGGTAAATTCCACTTCTATTATTAAAATTACTTTCTAGGACACCATATAAGTCTAGCTATGAGAACTGAATAATCTCAATTTGTCTTGTCAAAATGATCATCAATTTTTTTCTTTAAAAAAAATTTTATTTCCTGATTCCCTTCACTCTTTTCTAACTTTTCAAAATATAGCTATACTCTTATTTGGTGCCACCTTATGGGAGAATTTGATAGAAAATTTTTATTTAATAAAAAGCCAAAATCTATTTTATGGTGATCTCAAGCTTACAAAGTCCTTTCTCATAATAACAAAGTATTTTAAGATAACAAACAATGTTCCATGTACAGATGCATCTTCTTTTATCCTCACATCAACCCTCAGAGATAAGAATTATGACCTTCATTTTGAGATGAGGAAACTGAGCCTTAAAGAGTGGATGTTTATTTAATGTCATATCTAGTGCCAGAATAAGATTCAAAATGATTTTCACCTGACTTCAAAGCCTTTGCTCTGAAACCCTGGGCTCCTATGCCTCCTTCACATTCTTTTCTTATGCAGTTCTCCAAACAACCACGTGAATTACACATGATATCCGAAATCTCCAGCACACATTTTGAAAGAGGTTAAATAATGTGCCTTAAGTCACATAATATTTAGTAGTAGATTCATCCATTCAGTCATTCATTTGTTCCACAAAAATGTATAAAGTACCTGCTAAGCATGACATACATAGTGAGGAAAACACCATTCTTCTGAAAATCATAATCTAAAGAGAGAGTTTCACAATAATAACTAGCCTTCATTAAGTGCTTATTATTATCCAATTGCTAGTATAAGCATTTTACTGGTATAATCTCATCTGATATTCATAACAGCTTCACCAGGTGTCTTTTTAGCTAAGAAAAGTGAGCCTCCCAAAAGTTCATTGAACCAAGGTCTATAGATTGTAAGAAGATTGTAAGAGGTTGAAACCAGGCTTTGAAGCCATGCAATCTAACTCCAGAGGAAAGAAGGAAAGAAGGAAGGGAGGGAGGGAGGAATTCTTTTCATTGCACCACACTGCCTTCTAACACTTCTTCCTGCTGGTCACAGGTGCAGAACCCCTGAAGACCCAGTGGCTACCTCTAACAGGAGGGTCAAGCAAGCTTGCCACACACACGAGTGCCAGCACACACCACCTCTACACTCTCTTTCCTCCATCTAGCACTCTGTGCAACCCTGAACACAGCAGCAGCGGGAACTGCAGCTTCCTCAATGCTGACACAGGAGCACCCACTTTCAGCCTGGAAACTAAAGAAGAAGCAGTGAAGGAAGTCAAGACTCAAGAAAGGCAAGATTGAATGTGTCAAGCAAGTGTAATGCGAAGAAAGGAGATTTGTTGTTAACTTGAACAATTAAATCGGCATTTATTATCTATAAACTATAAAGTATTAGAATTACCTGAGGAACCATTTACAAATTTTAAAGGCAATGGCATAAGAATTTTCGAGCTTGGGAAAGCAAGAAGCACCAAAGCACCAGCATCAAACTGGTTCTTGCCTGGAGGATTAATAGATGAGAGAACGGCAGGCAGGGTTAACAAAAGCAAAAAGCAAAACACAGAACAAAAACATGATAATCTAGAATGTCTAGAATATCAAGAAAATTACACTATAAGCCTTACTATAACATCTGGACCACCTCATAGCAACCATCAAGAAAATTTACAAAGCAATTGTAATACCAAGGTTGGACCTTAGGAGTGGAGTCAGGGTGGAGGTTGAGAGAACTTAACCGTGCAGAGGTTATGGTCAAAAAAATTACAGTGTAGGTCACATATATCCGCAAGATACGTTCATTACTAGTATGTGCTGAAATGTGGAGGGAAAATTTTTTAAAACCACTGCAAATTTGCATTTATTATACTTATATAATAAGAATACATGAGTTTTTATTTGTTTTCCGTTACAATCTAGATATTATTAAACAAAGATATATAAAAACATAAAGAATAAAAGTTTTTCTTTTCAAATAAGGGAAACATGGATATTGCTAAAAGAATACAACCAAAAACATGTCTTTATCATTAATTAATCAGAATCTTCAATAAGTGACTGCAAAATGTTTGTAACAGTCATCGCAAACAATATTGCTATGCTAAAGGCATAAATACTTTCACAACACTTGCAAAAATATTTTGATAAGCAACTTGAGTAGCATTTGCTGAAGTTCTTCAACATCTCTCGGTCAAATAGATATACTTTTCCAGCCATTTTCAACAGTAAATGAAAATTTAAAAAAGGCACAACACTGACTTCAAGTTCACACACACACGCAGCACTACACAAACACTGACTTAGGAGTTCGTGGTATTTCTCAGATATGATTTACCATCAACTATCACACACCCTTATGAAACACATGTTATAAACAAACTGATGGCTTAAACTTTATGGCTTAACATTAATCACACAAATGCACAGCTAGTCATGACCTTGAACCTATGCACCCAATATATGTAACAATATTTAACCAACCCTCAACCATGACAAATAAACATTCTAACTAAAATGTGTTCTTAAAATACTAACTCAAGACAAATTGATTAGCTACCCTTTCAACTGAGTATCAAGCAGGGGTTATGAACAGAATTCCATGACAGACTGACTGGGTTTGAAGCCCAGTTCAACCTGTTAAAAAATGGCTCCTTGACAAATTACTGAACCTCTTTATGTCTTAGTTTCATTATCCTCAAAGTAGGAATCATTACATTAACTATCCCTTAGTTTTGTTGTGAGGATTAAAAAAATTAATTTATGTGAAATATTTAAAATATTGCCTGACACATAGACAGCGTTCTATCAGTGTTGGAGATTATTACACTTCTAAAACTCCTCCCATATGAAGTTAAAGAGCCACAATTGATTGAGGACAAGTAATTGACAAAAGTCACTTGTCAGGTAGGAAGCCAAGGGGGAGGGGAAGCTTTCACATTCATGATAAAAGCAGATTTCATAGTACTTGTAAGTGTATTTTATACTTTTTCAAAGACATAGGAACGTTTTTGTTTAATACAAGTCGACAATGCTTCCTCCTTTTCTTCACAGCCTGTTCTGGAGTCCTTACCTCTGCCAACAGGTTATGGGGAAAGGTAAAGCTGAATGGCGGTTTGTAGCGGCTACAATGATTAGAGGTGCTCTCGGTAAAATTTTGTTATGGTCCATGTTATTTAAACTTAATGAAGAAGAACTGGGATCAAATATTAGCAGAAAATGTTGCAAGAATACCTTTTCTGAAATGTGACATAAAAGTGTTGAACTTACCTCTGGATTATGAGTGATTTATATTTTCCTCCTTATACCTTTCTATATTTTAAACATTGACAATAAATATCAATTATTTTATGATCAGAAGAAATTACAAATTTTAAGGAGCTGAAAAGAGAAAGGTTCAAGGGACTTTATAATTAGCACAATCACATAAAATAAGCAAGCAAACAAATAAAACTGTTTTAGAGAAAGTACTGGAAGAAAAGAAAAGTATCATCCATCATTTTCTCAGTGGATGATATTATCTTTTACTTTTATTCATTTTCCAAGTTTTCATTAATGATCTTTCATTAGGGAACAGTGTCAATTACTTTTAATTAAAACATAAAATATCAAGTATATTTATCTTAGGTGTTTAAAATACAAGCCTTTGTTTTTCTTCTTGCCTGAATTAGGCTTTGAATTTCCTGAAAAATTATTTCCTGCTTAAACTATAAATGAAAATAAGCAGACAGGTAGAAAAGAGAGAATGTCATGGAATGGTGGACTGAGAAAAGAACAAGTTATTTATGGTTTTCAACCTCTTGTACGCTTTCAGCACTGTCCGGCAATCTTTTTAGTTGTCTCTAGTCAGACACTTCTCCCACACCCTAAAGTGGCTATTATAAACCTTCATCACCCCCATCAAGATCCTGTCCCAGCCCACTCTGTCTCCTCAGTGACCTTGCTTCCTACCTCATGGAGAGAACAGCAGTCATAAAGCACAAATTTCCTTTATCTTCCATCCTCTGGCTTTCTTCTCAGGTTTGCCCATACCTTAAAATTGTTACCCAAGCTTATCTCCTCTCCTTCAGGGAAGGACAGGTAGCTATTCCTCTTTCTTTCCAAGGTCAGCCTCTCTTCTTATGCTCCCAGTTCCACTTTTTTGTACCTCTCCTGGGTTACCTTAGTCTCTTTATAACAGTGTGGAATTTTAACCCACCCCACCATTCTTTTGACATTGTTTCCATAGATGCTGACTCTTACTAATATGTAGCTTATAGATAAACAACATGTTTATATAAGAATTCCAGGAACCGACCTCAAAAAATACAGACTTTGACCTTCAGACATCCCTGCTCTGGGAGATTTGCTGACCTTCAATCATAAAACCAGGATGATATAAAACCAGGATGATGCACATCAGACCATCATTTGACCAGTTTCATGGTCCTTGTTGGAATGGACTGTGCTGGTCAGCAATGTGGAGAATTTTTCAATCCCTTCCCCTTGATCTCTTTGTTCTGCTTTCCCTCTCCCTCCCTATAAAACCCCTGCCTGCACTGAGATGTTAAGATGGGCTTTGGGACAAGAGTCCCCCATCTTCTCAGGTAGCCAGCACTTGAATAAAGCACTTTCCTTGTCACCAGCATCGGTCTCATGAGTTTGGCTTTTGCTGTGACAAGCAGCCAAACCTGGGTTCAATAACATCTTCCTCTCCACTGATTCCTTCCCTCCACTTTTTCTCTGAGTTCTATCTCCTCCTCATACTACTGATCTCTTTTCCCTCTTCTTCTGTTTATTTTACATCCCAAAGCAGTTTGACATTGATTTGCAGGAGATATTATACTGCTGCCTGAGTGGTGGTTTTAAATACCCCTATAGCTTCTTCAGCTTCTACCTTTAAATTTCTGACTTCCATTTCTCTCTCAAATCACAACCTCTCTTCTTAATTCTGTGGACAAGGAAAAAGGTGTTCTATGGGTAACCTTGAGACAGGTTAATAAGCAACTAGAAAAAACTAACTGGCAAATGGAATGAGGAAACTATAACAAATAGCTGAGCAACCAAAAACCAACTAATAAACCACAAGACCCTACCTTTACTTAACTGAAGCTGCCTAAGAGCAGAGGGTTGAAATCACCATAGCCAGGGATGTGTATAACAAAAACTAGTTAAAACCAGATGAATCCAAGATGCAGGTGAAACTGACCAGAGAATGACTCCATTACGCACTCATTTTAATACATCAGCATACTAAATGACACACACTGTGCTGCGTGATCAGAAGCAGATGATTCATAAAAGGTCACAAGATGGCCAATGGAGCTCCTCTTGGAAATCTAATAAATATTTTCTTGAAATCCTCCTCCGGGCCCTCCCTAAAGACTCCACCTATAGAATAATAGGTAAAACATCTAAGCAAAGAACAATAGTGCTCTTCTTTGAGCACGCCCACACCCCTTTCTCAGGTCTGTACTTTGGCTTCTTCTATTGTAAGCTCTAAGGGTGCCAACAAGACTTGCAACTGGGGAGCAGTGAGCAGCAGCAGTCTATCCCGGGCTGACCTCTGATCCTGTCTCTAAGGGCCCTTCCTTTGCCTCACTATCCTCAACTTCAATAAACTTACTTTTACTATTACCTGGACTTGATGTTGAATTGTTTCCTGCATGAATCAAGAATCTGGTTGTCCTGGACTGTACCAGGTCAGGACTTGCCTGGGCTCTCAGACCCAGTCCAGTGACAATCTGATCATAGATTGCTAACTGGGCAGGTCATGGTGGGTAGTCATACCCCAGGCATACAACTCCTTTACTTAAAGGCTTTTCTTTGCCTTAAGTGAGCCATGTCCATTGTTTCTGTGCATCTAGGTTAACACAACTTTGAAATGACTCTTTACAGATCCCTCTTTATAAGATATAACTGTCCTCAAGGCAGGAAATAATTTTAACTATCCTGTAATCCAGTTCTCACTTTGCTTTCACCCACCTTCATGTAATCTTCCTTATATTCTCTCTTCGATTTCAAATGCAAACAACAAACTACAACACTGTTATTCTGTGGAACATCTGAGATCTTGCTCCCTGGCATATATTGTCAGTTGGGCTCAAATAAACTCTTACAAAAATTCTCTACAGGTTTAGAAATTTCTTATGGCAACAGCTCCCAAACTATATTCCTAAACATCTCCATCTAGAGATCTCATAGACACTTGTACTTAATATGTCTAATACTGAACTTATTCCCTCCACTGTAAAACTTGCTTCTCCTGTATTTTCTAACTCCTCAATTCCATCATCAACCAGACATTCATCGTAGAAAACTCTGAGTCATCTCTCATTCATTCCTCATCTCCTTCATTCAAGCATGAATTCTCATAATTTCAATTTCCAAAATATTTCTTGAATTCATCTCCTGTTCTGCATATCCACATAGCCACAGTGTTAGTTTAGGTCCTATCATCTGAAATAACTTCTTAAGTAGTCAGCAGACTTCCTTACTCATTTCCAATTCATTCTGCACGTGGCTGCAAGAATTGTCTTCCTACATCATCCTTTCATTTATCTGTTTAAAAACTTCCAATTGCACCCTATGGCTCAGAAAAAGTTCAAATATTTTGCATAACATGGAAGTCCTTTACAATCTTGTGCTCATATATGTTATCAAATCCTCTCCCTTCCCTTCTCTTATGCACCTTAAATTTTAAGGAAAAAACACCAAATGCATCCATGTTCTGGGTCTTTCTTTGCACACGGTCCTTCCACTGTTTAAAATGACTTAGGTACCTTCTTCACCTGCCAAATTATCTTTAGTTTAAATGGGTGCTTCTCAAGTTTTTATGTGCTTACAATTCACCTGAAGATCTTGTTAAAATCAATTTTTGACTCCATAATGCTGGCCTGTGCCTGAAAAACTACATTTCCAACAAACTACTAGATGAGAGTATTAGCTGGGAGCAGATAATACTGCTCCTAGTGTATTGACCGCACTTTGAGTAGCAAGAACTGGGTCCAACTTAAATATGACCTCCTCTGAAGGCTTTCTATCTCTCCTAGAGTTATTCACTCCTCTCCCCCAACACGGGACACTGTGTTGACCTCTCTCACTGCTCTTTCATTCTGTGATATAATCATTTGTTATATTTCTTTATCTTCCATTAAACCACAACTTTTTGAAGGGTAGAGAGTATCCCTTGTTCATTTTCACATACTAACCTCTAGCCGTGTCTGGCATATAGTGGGCACCAAATCAACAGTTGTTAAATGTATTCAAAATGATTAAATAAAAAAAAAAATTACTGAAACTAAATTATAGTGGATTGATTAAATCTTTGTTTTAATTGTAATTGAACCACAAATATTTATAGAACATATATAATTCTTATTCATTTTTGTATCAAATTTTATAGCTCAGTGCCTGCAATTTAGTAAATTACAGAACACATTTGTTAGACAGGTGGCTGGCTGGATGGCTGAATAGATGGATAAATGCCAAAAATAAAGAGAAGGCTATAGGACAAACTAGCATGCTGTGCATAGTCATTCAAGTAAATCAGCAAGACAATGGCTAACAATGCATTCATGACAAACTTAGTGATTCACTTAAGTTCCATCCTTGAATATTTAGGATAAAACACTGAGACACAATAATACAAAGTGAATAAATATGCAATGAATTCATAAGTGTGGAAAGGGGGTGAACACATTGAAGGAACTGGTAAAATAAATTAGGAGGCATGATGAAGTGATTCCTCTAAAGTGAATTCAGGTTAACACAACAAAAAAGAACGTTATTCCTGAGTTTCAAAAATCTTCATCTCAAAACTGAAAATTCTGAAAATGTCATGCTTTCCTACATACACACACACACACACACACACCAAAACTTGTGAAATCAAGAGAAATGGTAAACTAAGTTATAAGTAAATAAGCTAAAAACAAACTTATTTAAGTTATAAGTGAATATCACCTGTCTTTAATCTGATGCAAAGAAAAAAATTTAATGATGAAAAAAATTATTATAAGCATTACTGTCATTGGTTTAATGGATATTTGTTTTGTTTTCCATTAACTGTAAAAATATACAATGGTTATTTTTTAAATATTTCTTTTTTAGGGTAATTGTTTTTAACTTTATTAGTTAATTATATATGCATGTGTGTGTGTGTATATAATATATATATATATATATATATATAATATACTCATAGGAATGGCTGGTTTGGCTCAGTGGATTGAGCGTCGGCCTGCGAGCTAAGTGTCGCTGGTTCGATCTTCCAGTCAGGGCACATCAGAGAAGGAAAACTCTGACTCCAAAAAACCTCCGCTGCCTTGCGGCATACCTCTTCAGGGGAAAGGCTAAGGGAGTAAACCCCGACAGAAAATCCGGAGCCGGAGTCCCTAAGGCAGTTTGACGTTGTAGTCAACACCGGCAACTCCTGCGGTGCACCTGAAGCCAAGCTGTATTGACTCCGTCTTTCCCTTGGGTCCTTCAGCTGCGAAGAGAGGGGGGGTCTGCTGCATGGGCAACAGCAGACCCTCCATATCACCCTGCCCAGGCTCTGTAGCTTCAGCTTCACTGGAGAGGACACTCCAGCGTCATCGCAAGATGTCAATTCAACACGGGAGGAGACAGATACCGTGTCACTCCCGAGTTGGACTGCACAGCCATTCTCGGCGGTGCAGATAGACTCTTAAGAAGCTACACCATCATCTCTCGAGACGGATGGCTGCCGATACGATACTCATAGGAATAATTACATAATTACAAAAATGCATAGCATAGTATAAATTTCTATTATCTTTAAGAGTGAAATTATAGAACTTCTCCTTTCTAAGTCATGCTTTTCTAATATTTTTAAAAAGAAGCTCAAGTTCGTTTTAAATCAGAAAAATAAAGACAAAAATAATCAGTGTATTCATTAAACTTTTTCTCTTTAAAGTTGTAGGAGGATAACAAAAACATTTTGTTGATTAGTTTCCCTCCATTAGAAAGACAGTCATCTTTTCCACTGGACAAAACTAAACGGAAGGTGAAAAGCCTTAATTGCTTTATTTAGAAAAGTAAAAGGTCTAATCTTAAAGACAACTAACAGAACTGCTTTTTCTGATTGTAAAAATAATAGTTGTTGGTTGTAGAAAATTAAGGGAATGCAGAAAAGTACAAGCAGTCGAAAAAGGGAATTGCTCCATAATCCCGATACTAAGAATTAACTATTATTTTAACCTATTGCTTTCTTTTGAGCATATATTTGTCTTTGTCGAGATCGATTGCTGCCTACACTTTACATTTTGTTCGATTTTTAAACTTTTTATGTATTTTCATTACATTGACCTCATCTTGTCCACTTTTCTTCCTACATTCTCTGTGTTCTGGGTTGTAAGATCAGCATGCAGCACAGGGAAGGAGTATGGTGTTGCTTTAAAAATTTGAATTTTTGTTTTATTCAATATAAACTTACACACTGAAGGAAGTAACCAGGTTTTCTTTATGTTGGAATCTCTAGAACCTAGATGTCAGCTACTAGTCCTTCCCTCTCTCACTCCCTTCTAGCCACACACATATGGTATTTATTTCACAAACTTCGCAGGTATACTCCTGAGTATACAATAATACAGTTATACAATAATACAGTTATACAATAATACAAGTATAAAATAATACAGTTAATTCTTAGTATCAGGATTATGGAGCAATTCCTTTTTTTGACTGGTTGTACTTTTCTGAATTCTCTTAATTTTCTACAACCAACAAGTATTATTTTTACAATCAGAAAAAGCAGTTCTATGGAGAACAGTATGTGATTTCCTCAAAACACTAAAAACAGAACTGCCTTTTGAACCAGCAATTCCACTGCTAGGATTACACCCGAAGAATCCTGTAACACCAGTTCAGAAGAACCTATGCACCCCTATGTTCATAGCAGCCCTGTTTACAATAGCCAAGTGCTGGAAACAACCTAAGTGCCCATCTGTAGATGAGTGGATCAAAAAACTGTGGTACATTTACACAATGGAATACTATGCAGGAGAAGGAAAGAAGGAACTCCTGCCATTTGCGACAACATGGATGGAACTACAGAGAATTATGCTTAGCAAAATAAGCCAGACAATGAAAGAAAAATACCATATGATATTACCTAATACAAGAGACTAACGAACAACACAAACAAATGAACAAAATTGAACAAGGAAGAGAGTAACAGTTATCAGGGAGGAGCAGGGAGGAAGGGAAGGGGGTAAGTAGGGGAAGGGTTTAGTAAAGAAACTAATATAAATAACCCATGAACTTGGAAAACGGGGTCAGGATTGACTGTGGGAGAAGGGGTGGGCTGGGTGGGGGGTAGCAATGAGGGGAAAAGTGGGACAATTGTATTAAAAAAAAACAATAAAAATAAAATTAAAAAAAAAGAAAAAGTAGTTCTGTTAGTTGTCTTTAAGATTAGACCTTTTACCTTTCTAAATAAAGCACTTAAGGCTTTTCAACTTCCATTTAGCTTAGACTCAGAACCTTTGCACATGTTACCTCTACCCACGGTCATCTTGTCCAGTCATCTGAAAGTGCTACCTCACTTTCTCCACGTATGCAGAGATAACATCTTTTACAGAGATACCTTCCTTTACCATTCTTCATGACACTCCTAAATCCCTATTTTTATTTTTCTCTGTTGAACAGATGACTCACTGCCTGCCATGCTCCATACTTCTGTGTTTCCTTTGCCGCATTCCCATCTCCCAGGAAGAGTGTAATTAATTCATTGTTGTGACCATGAAGCCTAACACATAGTAGGAATTCAATAAGTATTTAATGAATGACTAACTGGTAAAGGGTTAACTATGGTGAGACCACCAAGAGGGGCCTGTAAGTTCTGCTTTACACCTGAGTTGTTCCCTGCAGAAGTAATAGGAAGGTTGTCAGAGAGCAAAGGGGTTTCAAGGAAGAGAAACAGTACTTCACATGAAAGAACTGCATGAGAAGAATCAGAAAAGCAAACATGAAGAATATCTTTAAATTGTTTATATCCAGTAGAGCAGAGAAATGTATGTTTTAGAATGCTTCTCATTTAAGGTGAGGCTTTTATCTTTTTTAGTGACTCCTTCACTAGAGGTTTAAGACATCAGAAGTATTTCAATTTCCCTTTATCATTATGAAATGTAATTTACTATCTCTGGTAATACTTCTATTTAAATCTACTGTTTCTAATATTAATATAGCCACTCAGCTTTTTATTTCTTTGATCAATGTTTACATGGTTTATCTTGTTTCCTATTCTTATGTTTACCCTATTGGCATATTTATATTTAAATTTGTTTCTTGTAAATAGCATATAGGTGGGTCTTGTTTTTAATCCACTCTGACAACCTCTACCTTTTAATTGGAGCTCTTAGCCTGTGTAAATTTAATGTAATTATTGATATAGTTGGGTTTAAGAATACCATTTTGTTCTTCATTTTCTATTTGTTCCATCTATGTGTCTTTTTTTAACCTCACTTTGTGACTAATTTTTTATTTAAATAAAATACATATAGCATTCTATTATCTCCTCTCCTGGCTATTTAACGACACCATTTTTGTATGTTTAGTGGTTATTCCAGGAAATTTCTTTAAATTATCATGGTCCATATGGAATTAATATTATACTACTTCACAACCTTATAATAGCATACTTCCATTTACCCCGTTCTGTCTTTTGTGTGCATGTTCTTACACATTTTTCTACCTGTTTTATAAATCAAAACAGTTATTAGTCTTGCATTACTGAGTCAATTGTTAAGAAATTAAGAAGAAAAAAGTATTTTAGATTTACCTATGTATTACTTTAGATGCTCTTCATTACTTATGGATAGCTGAGCTTCTACCTGGTATCATTTACCCTCATTTTCAAGAACTTCCTTTAGCATTTCCTAAAGCACAAGTACACTGTAAGCAGCTCTCTGCCAGGCCGCAACATGTTTCATTCTGCACTTGGTCCTCTTCATTTTCAGCAAAACTCAATGGTATTTCCTGTGCAGATGAATGGAGTTCCTTTTCTACACAGTTCTCTCATTTCTAGCATTTGGCCCAGCAAGTCTAGCCACTTGAGGCAATAAGCTCCACTATCACTTTCCTCCACCTTTCAAAATGTTTGGTGCTCTGCCAGGCAGAAATGTAGAAGACAGATAAAACTCACCTAGTGTATTTTACTTCTTCAGAGACCACAATTTTGTGTTGTCTATTGTCTTATGCCCTAAAACAGTTACTTTAAACCTTTTGTCAAGTTCTACAGTGGTTTATGGCATGAAATTTAGTCTGCTACGCATTGTTCCATCACCTCTGAACAATATATTTTTTTGATAATTTATATTTTTATCAAAAACTTGGAATGGAATCAGCCCACAAAATAACCTCATTGACAAAGCCAATTATCAAACCATCAGTACTTTCTCCCAAAGCAAAAATCTGATTTCATTTTTTAATTCAAACAAAGGCATTACTACACCTTTCCATGACCACAGTCTCACTTCTTCATTCAAAGCAAAATGGATAGACAGACAAACAGAAAGGAGCATTTCCTTGAGTGTGTTATCTGGGTAAGCTAAGTACCAATACCTTCAATTATTTATGGATCCTTTCTTTGCTTTTCTTTTATAAGATCAGTTTACTTTTTATAATAGTAAAGGGATACAGTGGTGAAGTCATTAAATTAAAACTGACATTATTCTCACTCACTCTAAAATATATCTAAATTTAGAATATGGTAATATGAGATAAAATAGTCTATGTACTTACCTTGATTTTTACATAATAGGCTATGTTTAAGACAGGAAACCCTATCACAGATTTATGGGGTCTTAATTGAGGGTACCTTGCTCACTTCAGTATTTCCAATATACTTTTATTTGGGCCCTAGGTAATTTTACACCTGAGCAATACAACAAAATAAATCTCTAGATGGAAGAAAGGTAAAACAGAAACTCAAGTCTGAAAATCCAGATCTATACACTATAAATTTCTGTCAATGAGTTATATTAATTCTATGTTCAATTTTTATCTTTCCATGCTTTTAATTTCTTCTTGTTGGAATAATTTAAGAGATTACCATATTTCTTTGTCATTTTCTTGTAAGATAAAAAGGCGTTCTGCATGGTCATCTTCTTTGCTCTGATGTAATGGGGTGACCTCTTGGTGCTGTTTCCCACCATTCCGATCCCCAGTAACAGTCTGAGATCTGGATATTTCTTGTTCTTAGAGAGATAAAAATGAGCAGGAGAAAACCTAGACTAAGCAGATATGGAGTCTCTGGAATAAAACTAATCACTCTCTCCTCTGAAATTTTGTTAAACATTCTGTCCTGGATTGATGCTTCCTAATTGTAATGTTATATCTTAGATGGTATCCCTAGGGCCCTTCACTTTCCACAAAGAAAGCCACCTCACTATCAACTTCATCATTTTACCTGCTATTCCCCAACAGATATTTCCAGTAACCTTTACTTATAACTTATCAACTAGTCTTTTGTTTTTGTTTTTTTCTGGAGATAAGGGAGACAGTATGGGGAGGGGTTTGGATGCCAATAGAAGAAAAATATACTGCACCTCTAAAACCTTTCTTTTTGCTCCTTGGTCACTAGTTTTTAAGGTTGTTGCTTTAGAGTATACCTCTTTTCTTATTTGGTGCTAGTTTTTGATGGTGTTGGTGGTAGTGTTAGTTGTGGGCATGTGTTTGGCTACTTTTAACTATTCTTTGCTCATTTAATATTAGAAAAAAAGAAAAAGAAAACCTGTGCTAAAGTTTCAATACCCCATCTAGATCTGGAGGTATCTTTAACTTGATTTTCAGAGCAATTCTGAGGGCTGTTAGATTTGCCATTTTAAAGTGCAGAGATGTTAGAAGCATTCATAAGAAGATTAAGCAGGATTGTAAATTTTTCATTCTTTAACAATATTATTTGAACTCCTACTATGTGTAAAACACTGCTGTAAAATGAGGATACAGAAATGAATAAGATAGGCATGGCCTCTCCCTTCAAAATGTACCCTCTTGGGGTAAACAGACATTTAAACCACTGATTTTAATGTATTAAAATAAGTTCTATGATAGAGGAACATACACCCCATCACAAAGGTGCCTAATGCAATGTCAGTGGCAGCTTTTCCAGTTAATAAATATGAAGTTCAGTGCTAGAGTATAGTATATGCTCAGAAAACATTAATTATCTACAATGGACTAAACAATGGTGTAGCCCCAAAATGTGTATGTTGAAACTCTAATCCCCAACATGAAAGGTCTCCTTTACTGTGCAGAACATTTTAGTTTGATGTAGTCCCATTTGTTTATTTTCCTTTTGTTTCCCTTGCCTGGGGAGATATAGCAGATAAAATACCATTACTAGACTTCCAGTCAAAATGGAGGTGTAGGTAGACATGCTCTCCCTCCTTGCAGACCCACAAAAAGGATTACAACTAAACCTAAAAACAATTCCCAGAGCTGTCAAAGAATCAAACTGTATGGAAGTCCAGTAACCAATGATTTAAAGAAGCCACATTCATCCAGACAGGTAGGAGGGGCAGAGACATGGAGGTGGGGTGGAGAGGCAAGGAGATGCAGTTTGGTGCAGAGAGGGGGCAGTAGCAGTGCCAGTGGAACAGACACAAGCTGTCCCACACTTACATGTGATGGATAAAAATCAGGAGGGATACCTTGGGAGCAAGTGATTCTAGCCCCAGGCCAAAGTGCACAGTCCAGGGTTCCAGCACCAGAAAGATAGATTCCCATAATTTCTGGCTTTTACAGCAGTGTTTGACACATAGTAGGAGTTCAACTAATATTGCAAGATTTCCAGGAAACTGCTTAAAGGGCCCATATGACCTTAAAATGTATGCAAACCCACCCACTCTGAGATTCAACACCAGGGCAACAGCTAGAAGGGTGCCAGTCACATAAGAGGAGTGGGTGAAGTGATTAGAAATAGGGAAAGTGCCAGGCAAACCTCCAGAAGCCAGAAATAAGCACAATCCCCTCTCTGAGCCCTTCCCCTACACAGAACCACAAAGCAGTGAAGAAGGTTGCCCCACCCTGACAATTACCTAAGGCTCCACCCCATACAACTTACAGGTGCCTTTTAAAGGGAGGCAAAGCAGCTCTACCTAACACACAGAAATAATGACAGAAAGGCTGCCAAGTTGAGGAGGTAAAGAAATATGGCCTAAATGAAAGAACAGAAGGAAGGAAAAAAAAAAGCAGAAAAAGAGCAAAACAAAATGGAGATAGGCAACCTTTCAGATATAGAGTTCAAAACACTGGTGATCAGGATGCTCAAAGAACTTATTGAGTACAGCAATAGCATAAAGGAAGAAATAAAAGTTATAGTAAGTGAAATAAAGAAAAATCTATAGGGAACCAACAGTGAAGGGAAGGAAGCCAGGATCTAGATCAATGATTTGGAATATAAGGAAGAAATAAACATTCAACCAGAAAAGAAAGAAGAAACAAGAATGGAAAAAAAAAAAAAAGAAGAATAGTATAAGAAGACTCTGGGACATTTCCCAATGTGCAAACATCCAAAATATAGGGATAGTAGAGGAGAACAGTAAGAGCAAGAAATTGAAAACATATTTGAACAAATAATGAAAGAAAACTTTCCTAATTTGGCAAAAAAAAAAAAAAAAATAGATATGCAGGTCCAGGAAGCACAGAGAGTCCCAAACATGTTGGTCCCAAAGAGGACCACACTAAGACACATCATAAATAAAATGCTAAAGGTTAAAGATAAAGAGAGAATCTTAAAAGCAGCAAGAAAAAAGCAGAGAGTTACCAATAAAGGAGTAT
Source organism: Furipterus horrens (assembly GCF_987537825.1). Classification (NCBI taxonomy): domain Eukaryota; kingdom Metazoa; phylum Chordata; class Mammalia; order Chiroptera; family Furipteridae; genus Furipterus; species Furipterus horrens. The sequence goes on along the minus strand of NW_028327172.1, from coordinate 60,527,564 downwards.
TCATAAGACTGTCAGCTGATTTCTCAAAACGAGCTTTGCAGGCAAGGGACTGGACTGGCAAGAAGCATTCAACCTGATGAAAAGCAAAGGCCTACAACCTAGATTACTCTATCCAGCAAAGCTATCATTTAGAATGGAAGGACAAAGTGCTTCTCAAACAAGGTAAAGTTAAAGGAGTTCATCATCAGCAAGCCATTATTACATGAAATGTTAAAGGAACTTATTTAAGAAAAAGAAGAAGATCAAAATTATGAACATTAAAATGGCAACAAATTCACAACTATCAGCAACTGAATCTAAATAGCAAACAAACAAACTAAGCAAACAACCACAACAGGAACAGAATCATAGATATGGAGATCATTTGTAGCATTATCAGCTGGAACAGGGATTGGGAGGTGAGGTGGGGGAAAAGATTCAGGTATTAAAAAGCATAATTGCTAGGTACAACATAGACAGGGAGATGTTAAGAATAGTATAGAAAATGGAGAAGCGTAAGAACTTATATATGTGACCCATGGACATGAACTAAGGGAGGTATTGCTGGAGGGAGGAGGGTACCAGAGGGGGGCAAAAGGGGAAAATTGAGATAACTGTAATAACCTAATCAATAAAATATACTAAAAAGAGAGAGACAATCACTCCATCTGCACAGTATATAACAGATGGGGAAAGTAGATTGAAACAAGAGGTCACAGAGCATCAGCTAGGAATTAAGTGGCTAAAGCAGTCTTGCAACAGATAGCTTGACTAATGGTGGTAAGAGACAGGGAGAAGGGGAATGTTGGAGAATTACATAGGAAGTAAAATGGACAGGACTTTGTAAAGGGTTTGATTTGGGGGTGAGAAAGAGGGCACTTTAAGGGCTGTCACCTGAGCATCTGGCCACAACTGGATGATGAGGGTGCCATTCACTGAGGATGCACTTGAAGACAACCAGGTTACTGGGTCAATAGCATGAGTTTGGTCTTGGACACATTGAGTTTGAGGTCCCTATGAGTCATCCAAGGTAAGAGGTCAAAGAAATGGCTTCAAGAGTCTGGGGTTCAGAAGAGAGGTGGAAGTCAAACTAACACTCAACAGTGACTGAAGAAACAGATTTCTCTTTCAGTTACCTGAAACACCCGTCCCCAGCTCCCTAGCTGCATAGAAACTCCCTACTTTTGGTTTTTGAGGAAGACAAATTTAAGAGATCTTGCTATTCATCCTTTTTATTGGGCCAAATCAAACAAACATTTATCTGCTCACCCACCCTCATTGCTATGACCAATGTCCAAGATTTTACTGCCTATGTTTTCTTCTAGGATTTTTATGGTTTCGGGGTTTAAGATTTAAGTCTTTAATCCATTTTGAATTTATTCTAGTGTGTGGTGTAAGAAGGTGGTCTAGTTTCATTTTTCTGCACCATATCTATACAAATTTCCCAACATCATTTATTAAATAAACTATCTTTATCCCATTGTACATGCTTGCTTCCACTGTCAAATGTTAATTAACTACAAAAGTATGGTAAGATATCACTCACACTTGTCAGAATGACTATCATCAATAAATCAACAAAAAGTGCTGGTGAAGATGTGGAGAAAGGGGAACCCTTTTGCACTGTTGGTGTGAATGCAGACTGGTGCAGCCACTGTGGAATTAAAAGTGAGTGGATCTTCCCTTTGACCCAGCAATCTCACTTCTTGGAATATAACTGAAGAAACCCAAAACTCTAATTTGAGAGAACATAACCACTCCTATGTTCATTACAGCATTATTTACAATCACCAAGATATGGAAGTAACCCAAGTGTCCATCGGGAGATGAGTGGATAAAAACAGCTATGGGACATTTACACAATGGAATACTACTCAGCCATAAAAAGGAGAAACTTTTACTTTTTTGCAAATATGTATGGACTTGGAGTACATTATATTAAGTAAAATAAGCCAGTCAGGAATGTCATGTCTAAAGGAGACATGCTTGAGCTCTGGTTGTTACCAAAAAGCCCTGAGGAATGGCAGGTATGTGACTCAGTTCCTGTGCCCTGAAGGGCAGACTGAAAGTCACCTTAAAGGTTCCTCGTGTAAGTTCTAGCAAAGCAGATGTAAAGATCATATGTGATCATTTGCTGCTCTTGCTGTGTTTATGAAAACAAACGGAATAAATTAAAACTGGACTTAATGCAGTCCCTTTAATGACAGGGAGGGTAATCTTAAAGAGAAAAAAATAGCAATTCAAGGAAAATCACAATGCTCAGTGGTAGACTATAAAGTAGTGCAGCTAACTGTCTTTAAAGTTTATTTTCATTTAAAGTTTGTTTTCATTTGAAAGTTAAACTAGGCCTGTGACATCATCAAAGATGCTTAATTTACAGGCAAGAAAAATGTCAAATGCCATGCAGATTTAGAGACTGGTTTGTGGGTTATGTTGCATAAATTGACATGTGTGTTCTCTTTTCATGGGGCATAAGCCTGTGATCTCATTACCTGAGTGATCATCTGTACATATAGGCCTCACTTAATCCTGTCTGCATTGCTGCCTCCGGAGACTCAACAGTTTGGCTGAACTAAGTGGCTGGGTTGGTGAAGCATGGGGTGACCTGTGGGCTTCACTTTAAAACTGGTTTCTCTGTTCTATCCTAATGGTTTTGACAGAAAGGGCCCAGAGGTCTGAGAGAGGCGAAACCTAAAATATTCCCCTCAGCCCAAACTAAGTATAGTGGGCAAAAGGGTTTTTGGACAGGTGTGACGTGCCTTTCACACCTTCATCCAAAGAAGCCTTTTTTTTTTCCCTAATGTGGGACATTAAAAAAATTAATCCCTGTCTTTTGTCATCTAGTGGTTGTCTTTTAACCCTGTTGCCAAATCTGTTGCCCCCAGAATACAACAAGGATGCCAGCCTGTTAAAACAAGCACACCATTGTCTGGGGACAGCCAACCGACCTGGAGTCTGCACGATCCTTCCCCATGTGGGAAGGCCACCTTCCCCTCCATACCCCCACTCTTATTAGGGATTTCTGGACCCAAGGATAGGTAGGATAACAACCACATCCAGCCTGAAGCAGCTAGAGTATTATAAAGGGTCTTAAGTCTGAGAGGGGGGAGTTGTTTATTGTTATAAATAAATAAATAAATAAATAAATAATTTTTTTTAAAGAATAATATAGGAAAAGGTGAAGCTAAATAACTTATATGCCTGACCCATGGACATGAACTAAGAGGGGTAGGACTGCTCAGGAAAGGGGGGTACTGGGCAGAGAGGAGCAAAGGAGAAAAAATTAGAACTAGTGTAACAACATAAGCAATAAAATGTACTTAAAAAAAAAAAAGAAAGAAGCCAGCCAGCCAGAGAAAGACAAATACCATATGATTTCACTCATATGTAGACTCTAATGAACAAACTGAACTAATAAGGAAAATAGAGACAGACTCACAGATGTAGAACAGGATGACAGCTAAGGGGGGAGGTTATGGGTGGAGGGAGCATGCAAAAAGGAAAAAGGACTCATGGACATGGACCAACCAGTGTGGTGATTGTAGGGGGGAGGAGTATATGGGACTAAATGGTCATGAAAAAAAGTACAATAAAAAAGTTTTTAAAAAAGAGAAGGAAAGAAAGAAAAAACCTCTAATCCTAACATGATGATATTTAGAGAAGGGAGCATTTTGTAGATAATTAGGTCATGAGGGTAGAGCCCTGATGATGAAATTAGTACCCTAATAAGAAAAGACAGGAGAGAGCTTGCTTCCCCTCTCTCTGTTCCCCACCATATAACAAGACAAGTGCCTACAAACAAGTAAGAGGTCCCTCATCATCATCTTGAACTTTCCAACCTTCAGAACTGTGAGAAATAAATGGCTGTTGTCTAAACTACCTGATCTATGATATTTTGTTATAGCAGCCCAGGCAGAAAGACATTCTCTTCCTTCCTGAATGTCCAAACATCTGCAAAACATAATGGCATTCTGTATTGTCTCTTTCTTGTGTCAAGAAAAAGCCATTAGACAGTGTGCACAGCAAGAGTATTTAATATCTCTAGGTATACACTGATGAGGATAGAATTCTGAGATCCAGATTATACATATAGAATAAGGGCATAATATGCTTATGTCAGATACTTAAACTTGAATATTTAATAAGGCACTTAATATCAGTAGGATAGGAAGCATCTAGTGATGCTGAGTAAACAATTAAATGGGGCACCTGGGGGTATCAGAGGGGGAGAAATAGATATTCTTATTCCATACTTTGGTCATTGGAGTCTTAAGCCTATAATTCTAACTACTAGAAAATGGACTCATCTGAATGAAAACATGTTTATCACAATACCTTGGGTTAAGATGTTCAGCCTGGAAGTGACACTTTAGTGTTAGAAGAAATGTTTCAGATTCTCTTCCTTCTAGAACAAAAATTTTAAATCCACCTACAGTTACTGAAAATATAACCTTTGTGATATTAATGTAATTCTTTACTCTGCACTCTATTTGCATAGTGTCTTCTCATCAAGAGGGACAAAAATCATTACAGACACCTATTAACCTTACCAATGTCCCTGTTAGAAAAGAAAATTATAATGTTACTATATATGCATCTAAGTGCTCACTCAATTTCACGAACACTAGGGAAGCCTAACAACATGTTCATTTAGGTGTTGAATGAACATAATCTTTTAAATTCTTAATTTCAACTCATGTACTAATTATGTAGATGCAATAATTTCTAAATCACTTTTGACCAGTATATTTTAGTAGAAAATAAAGATAAAAAGAAAAAATATTCCATACTACTAGGCCATTCACTGCAATTAATAATTCATTTCAAAAATGTGCAATTCTAATATCAATTAGTGCTTTTCAAATGTAACTAGCATATTAAGATGTTCTTGTTAGGCTGACAGAAATACAGGTTTGCTTATATTGTGTGTCTCTGTGTCATCACATCCGTCCTTTCATTCATCCATCCATCCATCCATCCATCCATATATTTATGCACTTATACATTCAACAACTCTTTAAATTTAACAATCATAGTAATAAAAGTTTAGAAGTGCAAGTAAAACTTATTTTTGTTTGAACCTGTTAAGAAAAACTTTACAAGGCCAACTGAAACTTAAAGCATGATTAGAATTGCAATAGCAGTAGATAAACATACCACTACCAATTCAAACAGTTCTGTTTATACACAGTTTTCTTACAATTCTTTATTACCTCTTGGGCTTCCATCCACCATTGACTTTGAGGGAAGAAGCTAGAATCCTATGCTAACTTTGTATTTGGTCAAGAACAGGATTTGGAACTATAATTGCTTGATTACTTGTCTATGTTTTCCATTATGACTACACCCTGAGCTTTACAAATTCATATATTCTATTTTATTCAATTTACATCCCTAGACCTATATAGAATACGGTATGTAGCTGACATTCAATAGAAAATTGAGTTGAACATTTCTGCTTAAAGTTGAAAATATTTCACTAAAAACTTTATGCTATGATCACAAGTTACATTTGTCTTTAATTTTATAGCAGCTCATAACTTATTAAGCAACTGTGTTTCCTTAGGGAAGACACTCAAGTTCTTCAGCCCTCAGTTTCCCATCTATAGGGCCCAGGGCAGCAGTAGGCCTTACCGATGCATGAGACAAGTCTTCAAAGTCAAACAGAAAACAGCCACATGTCCCAAACAGCCAAAAAGCATATTAGCAGAGTTAAGTTGTTCGATAATTTCATTTATCATTTAATAGCCAGAATCATTTATTTCCAGGGAAAAATCAACTGTAAAAGTTTTTATTATTTCTACGTAAGTTCAGATCATAAGTAGTGTGAATTATGGAACTTTGCAGAAAGATCGAATAATATTAAAGGCAGGAGAGCCTGGAGAGACTCTGGGTTCTAATCTCAGCTCTGCCATAAACTGCCTGCCTGACTGAATAACTCAGTAAATATCCCTAAGCATTAACTTCAATTCTAAAATGGAAGAACCAAAAGTCAGAATGACATGGAAAACAAGTTGAGTTTGAGTCCCAAGTCTCTCATTTCTTACAATAGCACTTAGGGTCAATCTCTTAATCATTTAACCTCAGTGTCCTTATCTTGAAAATCAAGTTAATATCACTTCCTTGTTAGAGTTTCTATGAAATGATAATGAAATAATGCATGTAAAGTACCTTGAAAAGCTTCAGTTATATATTGAGTGTTGCTAAAATGTTAGTTTCTTTCCAACCACTACACATTTTTTCAAGTATACTTCGGCTTTATATAGTGATGAATCATGATGATTTATTGAAAACTGAGCCTCTTTCTCTAATCCAAGAGATGCCTACCAAAGTTTTCACACTGTATTATTTCTTCTGAGAGAAAAAAGATTCTTTTAGATGTCAACTTTTAGTCATAAATGATTTAGAAGTTAAACAGGTTTACTTCAGTGCGCCTCGGTGTTAAATATTGTCATCACTGGCTAGTCATGAAACTTTATGCAAAAAAGAAAAAGCAAAGTAATGTGCATATATTATTTATATTTTAAGCATTGGCAATTGCTTCAATAAAATATTAATCTAACAAAAATATCCTAGGGAAGTGTTTATTCATTGGGGCAACAATATGGAAATCAACATTTGTGATTTAAAAAATGTATGTGTCACTGTTTATGGCTGTGAATTTAATGGGCAACCATAATGGGATAGTAAAATGAATTTGTATCAAGGGCCAGAGGAAGGAAATGATAATCATAATCAGATTACTATTGGTGCCTTTGTTTCTGGCAGCAAAAATAGATATCTATTAATTATACTAAAATGAAATGTGTTTGGATACAGCACTAAAGAAACAGATAGCTCCAGTTAAATTATCATATGTGTCAATGATCAGAGATAAATGAGTATATGCCAGGAAGTCTCTGCTGAACTGTTTATGTAACAGACCCATCAAATAAGTGATATGACTCAATGGTTTCTATGAAATTAAACACTACATCATGGTAGTTCTGTTGCATTAGAATAAGAGTAATCAGAACTTTGTCCAATAATCTAAATGCTGATCATGGGACAATTTCTCATCCATCACAAGGGACCTTTAATAAAAGGTATCCATTCATTCCTATAGTTTCTGAAAAGTCAGCACCATGATGTCATAGATAGGCTTGGGGCGTTTAAATTGGGTGGGATTATGCTTCAGAATTTTACTTCTGCTAGTCACAAAGGTAAATTAATACATTCAATCATTCACTTATCACTGTGAAACTGGCCTCAGGTAGCTGCTATTAAACTTGAATAATAATTTGGCCACATATATCCAACTATATTTTTAACATTGCCACTTAGATATCTAATAGCAATTCCATGCTCACCTTATAAAAACTTGAGTGCTACATCTTGCCCCACCGCCGAACTTGCTCCAATTACAGCCTCCTCCGCTCCAGGTGATGTCCACTCCTCTGTCATTACTCATAATGGAAACCAGGAACACATTCTTGACTTCTTGTTTTCTTTCACAGCCAAAGATAAACTGCTAGGAAATATTCTGGCTTTAACTGCAAAACATATCAAGACTCCTAACAGTTTTCCTCACTTCTATCACTAACAGTCTGGCGTGGAGCACTAACATTTCCCACCTAGATTATGCAGGCCTTCTGCCTGGTCTCCTACATTTACTGTTGGCCTCTATACACTATTCCTTACACCGTAACTACAGTAATCCATTTAAATTATGGCAGATTATATCACTTCTCTGCTCAACACTCTGCAATGAATATCCATTCACTCAGAGCAAAACCTTAAGTCATTAAAATAACCGACAAAAACCAACCCATTCTGACTCTCCATTCCCTTTCCGGCTTCGCCTCCTATACTCTGCAGCTCTCCCTCTCACCAAGTCTACCCATCCTCACTGTCCTCTGCTTTTCCTAAAACCCCAAAGGCATATTCCTCAGCAGGTCCAGACTGCCCATTCCCTCTATTTGCAATGCCCTTCCCCTAACTATCCACACAGACAATTCCTTCACTTGCTACAAGCCTGCTCAGTTTTCATGTTCTCTATAATGCCTACCGTGACTAGACCATTTAAAACTGCAAGCCACCCCCACTCCAATCTTAAGCACCCTTCCCTACTCTACTTTTTGTTCTTCCACAGCTCTTATCATTTTCTCAGAAACTGTATGCTTTATTTATTTATTTGTTTATTTATTTGTTTTGATTGTGTCTCTCTCTACCCACAACCCACCCTGCTAAAATGTAAGCTCCAGAATGACAGGAATCTTTATCTGTTTTTGCTAATGGATCCATTAGAATGCTTATATCAATATCAACAAATGTTTGAAACTAAACAAGTAAGTAATCAACTAAGTATTTGAGAAACAAACAATGAAATGAATGTAGAATTCAAGGTTTACTCACAGAGGAATAAACATCAGACTAGCCTCAATAAATGATGGAAGACAGTGCAGCAAAGTCAGGAAAATGAACCTTGAATTCCATACCAACACTATCCATCTATATATGAAAAGTGAGGATAAAATAAAGTCACTTTTTAAACTTTGTATTTTGAATATAATATGATACTTACAGAAACATTGCAACCGATAGTACAAGGAATTCTGATATACCCTCGGGCAGATTTTCCAAATGTTAACATTTTATAATATTTCCCTTCTCCACCACTCCCCTCATCCTTCTCTCTCTCTCTCTCTCTTTCATGTGTGCAACTAGATATTATATTACCTAGTTCTATCTATTAGATAAAATAAGGCAAACATGGAGCTTTGAGTGAATACAGTAGAGAATCATTCTCATAAACTAAATTTATGATGGGTCTTCATCAGAATAGCTGTTAGTATTTAATAGTAGTCATATAATCACATAATAGTTGCATAATTGCACTAGAGTTGTAGAATTGTATGTTTGAATTTGTGCAGCTGTATAATAACATTAACATGAGTCTATATCAAACCTGAAGATAGACAATAGATAACAACTAACATATGTATCCAATCAGTATTACATAGTAACTAGGCTTTTAGTATAATTTAAGAGTTTTGCTGTTTTTGCTAGAGAACCCACAAGAATAGTATTCCAGAACTTCTTATAAACATATGTGAGCTGGAATGGCATACTGAAACTTCATTCAGTGAATGTATCAATCACTGAAAGAGTAAAGTACACATTATATGTTAATAAAATTTAATGCTCAAATCAAGTCATGTTTATTCTGCTTTCTTCTCTCTCCATTTATAAAAACAGAAGTTCTACTTTCATCGCACACTTTTCTTAAATCATTGTGTTCAAGTTTCATCATTTATCATGAATATAATGGAAACGTAGCCCTTTTGTTATTAATATCATCAGGAAAATATTAGAAGAGGAGATAGTGAAGGAAATATAATGATTTTTATTTGCTTTTAGTACTATGTGGCTAAATGGTAACTCTGGTGATGCTGTATTCTATCTACCTCCTCCTGAGTATAAAGTCAGTGGAGTTAGCAGAGGAAGAACTAAAACATGATTCACTGAGAGACCACAGAAATATCCTTTCAGTCTTTATGCAAATATCCTCTTCTCATTGAGTCCTCCCTGGTCATTCTATTCAAAATTACCCAGACATTTCCTTACAGCTCCTTCCTGCCTCATTTTTTTCCTAACATTCATCACTTAGAAATTATGTTACTTTTTCAATTTTCTTATTGTTATAAATTGCTAATACCTAAAATTTAGGAGACAAAGAAGCTTTCCAAACTTTCCAGGGGAATACAATCTTTCCCTACTCACAACCAAAGGCTGCCCTTATTTCAAAGACAAGGAATAGCCAAGGAACTTACAGCAGAATATTTTCATCTCCCTAGAAGTCTGATTTTCCAAGTTCAAAAGGAGATTGAGGGTTTTGCTTGATATCCTAAGCATAAACATTAATATATAGACTAGCTCATCAACTTCCTAAATCACAGGACTATATATCATATTAAATATTTCTGTTGGTCCTTGTATTTCAATGTCTCAGCAACTCAAAGTACATTTTCTAATCTTTGCTTTGGTCCCCTTCCAAATTCAATTGTCTTGACCACATTCATCATTTTCTGCAACTTGCCACCATCGAGAAGCTTAGGACCTTATTTATTTCAGCTCTCTGATCTCAGATGCCAACCTTGTGTATATTACTGTCAGTGTTCTCCCTATCATTCCACCCTAGAAATGTAGACCATATAAACAGTCATTATTTCTTATATTGTGTAGCACATTTTGCTTTTTAAAGCACTTCTTTCATTTTCACTATCTCACTAGACTGTGTGAGATAGCGAAGTGCTCCTATGCCATTTCACAACCAAGGGAACTGAGGCCTAGTCTGCTCAGTGACTTACCTAGGTGATGGCAAAGCCACCTTAGTGTTCTCACTGCCTAATCAATTAGTCCTGAGACCATCATGTTCACACCTGTTTGTTGTGGATTGACTATTCATTATTTCCAAGTTATAATATGCGTACACTCTTGACTTCGTTCAGTTGAAAGTTCTCAAGAGGACAGATTTTTTTAAGTTAAAGTTTTAATTTTAAAAACTTAGAAGATGTAAAAACATGCTTCAAAATCAGCTAAATATTGATGATCCTCCTGCTTGCTAGCCATGTCTCATAGATAGGAGTTAGGATAAAGCAGCTTATAAGCACAGCTGTAGTGTATACAGAATGTAGCCTGGGTGGGGCTGGAAATGAGAGTGGAGATGGCAGTAGGGGGAGAAGAAAAAGACCAAAATTCTGAGTAAAAGTGTTCAATGGGTAGGACGATTCCATTAAAAGCAGGCAGTTCTGGAACAAGATTACTAAATCCAAATAGGAAAAGACAAGTAGGTAGGTATGAAAATATCAGAAATCCAAGCAAAGAATAAATGCCAAATTCAAGAATATGCAGCTACAGCATCACCTTACCTCATTCCTTTGGCTTCACTGGAGGGCTTAAGGATAGTGGTGACCAAAGACCAGGTACCACAGATTCACAATTGGGAATCTTTTGGCTGGGAACAAATTCTAGGGATGATTTTTAGTGCACAGGTTTAGCAATAATACTGGAGGATATTTCAAAATGCCAAATGTATTCAGTAGAATTAACTTATTCTGGGAGGCAACATTTTTTAAAGAGTGTTTAAAAAAACAACAGTCTCTTCATGAAGTGTTGGAAATAAACTGTTTCATAAATGCCTTAGGTCTGAAAATTCTTTGAGGATTATTATGTTTATTGCTTTACTTTTTAATTTTTTATGTTCACTCGGGACCATGTGTAACTGTAACTTTTTCAGATATATCATAGTTGATGGTCATGTACCATGAGATCGAAAACTAATTACAACAGCATATTTATCAACTACTGCTTTGATGCTGAGATATATTTACCCGTGATAGTAGTGCTAGTGTAGGCAGGGAGTTAGGTAGTAACTAAAGAGAAGGGAGAAAGCTGGCTAAGCTTAAGTCAGGAAACAACAACTTCCCGAACACTCCAGGGGATAGCCGCATGGCCCTGCCAAGAGCATTACAGCACTCTGAGCAGAGAAGAAGGACAGGCTTTACAATTACCTCAGGGAACAACCAGGGGAGAGGGGGAATAAACAGTAAGGGGCAGATTCCTCTGCTGAGGCAGGTGCAGCGGAGCAAAAATGGTGACCAAAAGGGGGGGGGGGGTATCGCCTGGGAAAATCTGGGGAAAAGACCAGATAGGATAAGGGCACAAAACCCAGAAGGTCCAGGAAAGGGAGTAGATAGGACAGGCATAATCACAGCCCTGGGAAGAGCCAGGAAAGAGATTGGATAGTTTGAAAGAAACCCTGCTCTCTCCCAACCCCAAGGACATGTAATCAAAGATTAGTAAGACCTGTCTCTGTAGCACTGCTGTGCAGCTCTCTCTCTCTAGCAGCAGTGTGGGCCAAAGTGCAGGCCCAAGCACAGCATCATTAGAGACTAGGCAGGGACTGAGACTGCTGGACTACTAGAGCCTCAGATGCTGGGCTAATGGCATGGCAGCTCTGGGTTCTGACCTTCCTCCTGCACTTGGTGGGGACAAGTGCAGGTCTGTGGCCCTGGAGGCTGGACTCATGCACAGTGAGATGGAGCTGAACCACCTGGTTGTGCATGAGGCAGTGTGGGAGCCTCTTCAGGGGCATCTATGCCCTGCACACCCTTCCACTATGCCTTGCCACTATTGCTCAAATCCTCCTATATATCAGTCCCCAAAATTCTTTTCTTGCAGGATTGCAAAAAGCTCATTTTCTCCAGTAACAGTAGATGCAGCTTAGGAAAGAATTTTGGACTATGGTATATCCAGACAATGGAATATTATTTAGCACTAAAAATAAATGAGCTGTCATGCCATCAAAAGTCATAGAAGGCCCTGGCTGGTGGCTCAGTTGGTTGGAGTGTCGTCGGCATAGTGCATACAAGAGGCAACTGATCTCTCTCTCTCTCTCTCTCTCTCTCTCTCTCTCTCTCTCTCTCTCTCTCTCTCAAATCAATAAACATATCCTCAGGGAAGACATTTAAAAGGAGTCATAGAGGACCCTTAAGTGTATATTACTAAGTGCAATAAGTCAATCTGAAAAGAAAAAAGGAAACTACATACTGTATGATTCCAACTATATAACATTCTGGAAAAAGCAAAACTATGGAGACAGTAAAAAGATCAGTGGTTCCTAGGGGTTAGGAGAGAGGTGGGTGGTATGACTAGGCAGACCACTGAACATTTTTAGAGGAGTAAAAAACACTCTGTATAAATGGATAGATAATGGATGCATGGATTTATGGAATGATGGATATACATGTCATTATACATTTGTCCAAACCCAAAGAACATACAACACCAATAGTGAATCCTGATGTACAATATTGACTTTGGGTGATTATGATGTGTCAATTGTAGCAAATGTTCCACTCTAGTTGTGGCTATTGGTAGTGGAGGAGGCTATGCATTATGGGGGCAGGGTGCGTATAGGAAATCTCTATACCCTTCCCCTCAATTTTGCTATAAACCTAAAACTGCTCTAAACAATTAAGTCCTAACTTTCAAAAAATGAAGTAGTGTTGGATATAATCTTAGCTTCTGTATATATACATACAAACTATCTTGTAAGATGAATATCTTTCCTGTGAGCTTAAAATCTAATGACTCTATGAGGATTCTATGTTCACTTGTATGACAGGGTAGGTTTCTTATGAGCTGACAGTAGTGAGATAGAAGCACGGCAGAGGTCAGAGGCCTGAAAGGATGCATTTAATATGCCAAAAAAAGATTCAGTGACAGACTGAGCTTATTTACCCATACAGTATTCAAAGACAGCACTCAGAACTGCAGAGCTCTCAGTACATAACAACTCTGCCCAAACTATGGCACTGAGAGATATAAGCAAACTCTGGCATGCTTTCTAGCAGCAGAAAGTTGTGTCCCCATGATACTCCAGACCCCCCACTGATCTCTGTCTTCCATTAAAATGTCTCCTTGAGAAGCTCAGCATTGCCAGGAATTTACTGTTTGTTATAGTCTGACCTCCTTTTCTTAAAGCATTAAATAAAAGGGCTCACAGCCCCAACTGGTGTGGCTCAGTATGTTGGTCATTGTCCCATAAAGCATAGGGCCACTGGTTTGATTCCCATTCAGGGCACATGCCAAGTTTGCACATTCAGTTCCCAGTCAGGCACATTCAAGAAGCATGAGATCAATGTTTCTCTCTCACATTGATGTTTCTTACCTTTTATTACTCCCTCCCTTCCTCTTCCTATAAAATGAATAAATAAAATCTTAAAAATAAATAAATAGGGCTTTCAGTTGTGACTATATATCACACAACTCAGAGGTGCCTTTTTCAAAGGACTGAGAAGCATTCCTTTGAAATGTAATCCTCAGGAAGTATTGGGGCCTCTGTCTCCCTGTCTCTGTGGGAGGAGAATGCAGTGTTGACTTCAATAACTGATAGTAGATGTAGCTGATCTAATTGGCAGTCACACTGATCAACCCTTTGTAACTTTTCACTTCTCTGACTCTACTGATTCCTCGCTATTCCTTCTCCCTCATTCTCCCTTTAAAGCACTCAATCATCTCTGCACCATTCTGGCCAGTAGTTTCCAAATAAAATCTGGTTTTACTTCTTTCATCAATATCCAGCTGCATTTATCTGCGTTGCCTCATCCACAACCCAGTGAGTACGTAAACTGGAGTCCAGGGACAAATCCAAGAGCAAATCTTAAGAGAATGAGCCAGCAATCAAAGCAAGGAACTAAAATATTTTGCAGCACATTTCCTTAGAGCAGGGCCTCATTTCTTAAGCAATTGAGAACCTCTTTTATTTTAGGCAATGCTATGGTTTGTATTTTGCCCCCCAGATTCATATGTTGAGTCTGTGACTCCCAATATGATAGTAAATGTAGATGGGTCTTTTAGAGGTAATTAGGCTCAGATGAGGTCATGAGCAGGGCCTTAATGATGGGATTAGAGTCTTTATAAGAATGGACACTGGAGAGCTCCCTCCCTCATCTCCCCCATGGGGACACACAGTGAGAAGTGGCCATCTGCCAAGAAGTAAGCCCTCACTGGGAGACAGAATTAGCTGGTACCTTGATCTTGGACTTCCCAACCTTCAGAACTGTGGAAAATAAATTCGTGTCATTTAAGCAATTCGGTCTGTGGTAATTTGGTATGGCAGCCTGGGATAAGGTAAGATAGGCAGGGTGCTAGACAACATGGAGGATATACATCCAGATTTATAAAAGGGAGGGGCATGATCCCCATAATAAAGGAAGTCAAAATTTGGTTTAGAAGAGGAAGTTCATGTTAACAAATGTTATAATGAAGTGCTAAAGGGTTAAGTTAGAAGTTTATATAGAGACCCAAAGGAGGGAGTGCCCAGTCATATATACATGGGTGAAAAGGAATAAATTATCATCTAGTAAGGAATATGGCCTCAGCATGCTTTTAATGATTTTAAGGGCAGAGAGCTCTAAACTCAAGTATTATAAATAAGTTTCTTGTTAAAGTTCACAATCATCATTCCACATACCCAGGTAAATCATGTGCACTAAATAATTAACTATATATCAATTTTATTCACTCACTGATCAAACACTACCTGCTATTATCAGTCACTGGATTAATTTAATGCACAATTAATATCTTACAATATACATTTTCATTCTGTCTAGAAAATTATCACAGCAGTAACACTATCTCAAAATGTGTACTCAATACATTTATTTTCAAATAAAATGACAAAATTAACTCATTAAAAAACGTTTTGCAAGCACTTATCTTGGGATGATATAGTTTAAATCCACTGCCCAATTTTGCTGGGGGAGTCTCATGCCGAATACACCCTTTTTTTTCAAGAAGAGAATTGTTCATCCAATGCTTATAACATAATTATTTAGCACCTGCTGTGCTCGAAGATGTCTTTTGGGTATATGAAGATACAAAGATAAATAGAAAATTAAAACTTACTGGGAGAGAAATATAAACAACTAACTACAATTAAATGTGATAAGAGCAGGAAGATGGCAATCAAGTAGGTGAAAACTAGTCCACTTGCTCTAGCCCCCAACTCAGATTCTCAGCTGATCTTATGACAAAAAACCTGAATAACCAATGGAATCTTAGCTGATACAAAGTTTCGAGCAAAAGAATACAGAAGATGCTTCACAATAGGCATATCTGTACAACAGCATACAAGACATGCAGGGGTTGGGACTCCCAGTCAGTCAGCTGATGGGGAGAACCCACCAACGAAGGAGCCATCAATAATCAAAGACCAAGTACAACAAGAGAGGCCACATAAACTGAATAAAGGAAAACCCTTGAGCATCCAGATTAGGAGATCAAAGAGACTGCACCACTGAGTCCCACAGAACTCTTACCACAGAAGTCCAACCCATGAAGACAGGCAGGCAAAGCAGAGCAGCCTGAGACACAGAAACAAACAAAAAGAGCCACCTAAAATGGGGAGACAGAGAAATAACCCCCAATCAAAAGAAAAGGAGGAATTCCCAGGGGAAGAACTAAATGAAATTGAGGCAAGCAACCTATCAGACACAGAATTCAAAATAATGGTTTTAAGGATGCTCAGTGAACTCAGTGAGAACTACAAGGAACTTTATGGGAGCTACAGGGAACTTAGTGGAACTACAGCAGCATGAAAAAGGACATAGGAACTATAAATAACAGCCAGGAAGAAATGAAGAATACAACATCTGAAATGAAAAATACACTAGAAAATATCAAAAGCAGGCTAGATGAAGCAAAGGACCAAATTAGCAAACCGGAAGACAAGGTAGAAAAAAATACCCAGTCGGAGCAACAACAATAACAACAACAACAACAAAAAGGACTCAAAAAGAACAAGGAAACTTTAAAGGAGCTTCAGGACAACATGAAACGTATTATCAGAAGAAGAAGAAAAGGAGCAATGGACAGAAGGCCTGTTTGAAAAAATAATGACAGAAAACTTCCCTAACTTGGTGCAACCCATTCTGATGTGGTATCAGAAAGTGATGGCTGGCCCTGACTGTGTGGCTCAGTTGGTGAGAACATTGTCCTGATATGCCAAGGTTGCAGGTTCAATGCCTAGTCAGGGCACACACAAGAATCAATCAATAAATGCATAAATAGGTGGAACAACAGATCAATATTTTCTGTCTCTCTCTAAAAAAAAATCAATTAAAAAGAAAAAGATAAGGAATGATGCTGATAGATCACTCCAAAATGTGTTTTTATACATCAGTTTGCACAATAGAAGTCAGTGGCCAATATGTACAGGGGCAGAGTGGTAATGAATTGAAAGTATCAGAAAAGATTGTGAAGAAAGGAAAGCATGAAGTGGTAGAAAGGGCAGGTATATATATATTTTAATGTATCAGTAAATACCCGAGTATGAAAAGCTAAGTAATCTATTGAATCTATTCCTCCTAAATATAATCTCAGGAATCCCTACATTCTCAGATTTGAGGAAGACTAGTCTAAATCTATTGGTAAAAAATCTCTGAAAAATAGTCCACAATGTTACATATTGTTACATGTTTATTATTACATGTACACAATTATTTCCTATCTTTGTGAATATTATTTAAACTAGTTTCTCTTGTTCTAAATAAAATTGTTTTGCTATGTGATTGCCTAAAATATTTTTGATTATTTGATATTAAGACTTGGCTTTCTGTAGTCTGCTACATTTGTTGATGTTTTCTCTGATGTATTCTTTTTTAACCACTGGAACTATAAAGGTCCTGACCAATGGCATCAGCAGAATTGCTGAGCTTAAAAAAAAGAAAAGAAAAGCCAAATACTGAAAACAGACTTGCAGGTGTTGGCAGCTTCACTCAATATATGAAGCTGGACACAGAACTTGGGTGTTGTCTGTGAGACAGTGATCACTGATTAAGAATGGTCTCAGAAGAGCGAGAACATGGAGACTAGCTAGTTTGTTTCTTAAAATTTAACAAAAATGGCACAATCTGCATCATTATAGAAGTAAATTTACAGAGCTAGTTCACCCCAAAATTCTACTCTTAGGAATTTATCCTAAGGAAAGAATCACATATTATTTGTGGCAAAACAAAATTTATATATAAGACATCTTCTGGAGGTAGTACTTATACACTAAAATATTGTAAATAAATTAAAAGTAAAAAATAGAAAATTGTTAGATAGGGTAGTATACATAATATGACTATCATTTCATTAGTAATATGATGAAAGAATATCAAATGAAAAATTATTTTAAAAGAAAAATTATCTATAATTTATTATTATGTTAAAACAGACTAAAAAACAGTATGTAAAGTATACAATTTTGCAAAAAGATATATGCATATGTTTACATGGGAAACTATTAGATATTCTCTAAAAGTCCCAGTGCTTACCTTGCATAATAGAATTATTAATTATTTGTTTTAATTCTTTTTTTAATTTAGGCACATCTATATTTTCTAAGTTTTCACTATTAAGCATATACTATTTTGTTACTAGAAAAAAATTATAAAAAGAACACAGGAGAAAAGCCATGAAATAATTCTTTAAAAGTTGGAAATATTTCACTCTAGTTCTTGACTACATGATTTCACAGGAACCGTGGTACAGTTTTGTTTTGTTTTGTTTTGTTGTCGTTTATTTTTGAGAAAATATTTTCTTCCAATATCAATTATTTTTGTAGTTCTAATAATTATAATTTTATATGCTATTTGGTTAGAGAATCTTAAATAATTCTGTAAAATGAACTTTTTAAAAAAACTAAAATTATATCAAATGACCAATTTTTTGTACTCTCGAGTACATTTTGTATAACATAATACTTAAAAGTAAAATTGTCAACATATCCTTTGTGAGCTTATAGTTAAGAGGATTTCTACTTAATTCACTGACATCACACTATTAATAGATATGTTAGTGTTTAAGGTTTGCCAGTGTTTTAATTATACTTTGATATTTATAATTAACTTATATAGAAAATAAAGTATACATAAACACACATGTGGATATTCCTACACACATTCACACATATGTAGATAATTATGTACATACACTGTATTGGAGAATGCCATATGTTTTTTAAAATGCTTAAACATTTAAATTTTCACTTAAAATTCCAAAGACTTAATTTTCAGAGAATTCAGTGAAATAATAAAGAGCTATTATTAATTTGGAAACAAGCATCCAATCATTTAGTTACATCTTTTCCTATTTATACCATGCCCCTGATAATACAAGGCAGTCTAACTTAATGGACTCTTTAGTACAAGTAAA
The DNA here is from genome assembly GCF_987537825.1 of Furipterus horrens. Classification (NCBI taxonomy): domain Eukaryota; kingdom Metazoa; phylum Chordata; class Mammalia; order Chiroptera; family Furipteridae; genus Furipterus; species Furipterus horrens. Next base: position 60,508,835 of record NW_028327172.1, on the reverse strand, counting down.
GAGCAATATCAAATATTTAGAATGTAAACATCTCTTATATGTACTTCTAATTTTGAAAATGATTTATAATTACTATTCATATGGTCTTTGTATTGAAGGACAAACTTAAAATTATACTTGCTTACTGCTGAAAGAAAGAGGAAAAGCAGACAGAAAGAAATAAAAAGAGAAAAGAATAAAAATAAAGGGAGAAGGAGAAAAAGTGATTGGAAAAAGAAGAAAAAACATGCTTTATATTACCAGGCAATTTGAAAATCTGACCAGGCTGTCATACAACTGCTATCAATGGTAATCAAGAATGAGGATCAAAGACATTTCAAGAACATTATCAGCATCTTCTGCTAAAAGGAAGATACTTGACCATTAAAAAAAAAATCAAAGCCTTTACAGAAAAGTCTGGTATGTTATTGATATCAATACTCCCCAATAGGTACTATTATTTTCAACAGGTTCTGCACCAAATTAAGACACTCAGAAAGTCTGTACTTACATAAGCTACCTACTACAATATAATTATCTGGACGAGTAAAGAAACCTAAGTCAACATTCTCCAGGTGATTAAATAGACTAAAAAATGTATGACAATAAATTATTCAGGCTGAAAAATGGAAACAATATACATATAAGCTAAATTTAGAAAATGAAAGAGCAAAAACAGAGAGAAGAAAGGAATAAAATGATCTCAGCCTTTATTGATGTAAAATAAAGATTGATGCATGCTGTATGCAGTGAATGAGTAATTTTATTATGCCTAATGATAGGAAAAGTGGATCCTGGGCCATCTAGACACATTTACTTAGTTCTGGGAACCCAAAATCATCACTGCTATGAAAATAGCTATGAGGTAAAAATCACATTTCGTTTACTGGCATGCAAATGTGCACATCAAGCCTGAGAGAAGTAATATTTCTTGGTGAAATGAAATCTGTTCAAAATAGTGCAAAATAAATTGGACTTAGAAGTGCATTCTCCTGAATAGAGTGTATGGAGGAAAAATATATAATATAGCTACTTATAAGAAGCAAAACATCAGACACTTGAGAATCAGTGTTAAATTTTTATATTTGAAAGATAAACACTAGTCAGGTGTGTCTGTGAAAAATGTTATTTACAACAATGCATCAGACTTTCCCACTAGAAAAAAAATGTGACTAGAATTTTTAAAAACAATACTGCAAAGCCTTTTTATAAAGATAAAGATGAGAAGGATAAAGGAGCTTGCTATTTTGTGCATGCAATTCTGAGAAATTATCATGGAAATATTTAGGTCATATTTACCTAAATCTATGTGTACAACAATGAGGTGGTAGATGAACAAGTGCCATCTTATGTTATACAATGACTCTTTCGTTGAGTCATTGGTTGTGTTTACCTTCCCAGGAAAAGAACCCTTCCAGGAGATTTAAGAAACAAACAAAGAATATTATAGATAATTTATGTTTATACACTGCATTCTTATGTAATAACATTTGACCCTTTGAAGAGTTTTACAGTTGGGGAAATTAAAGTTTGGAAGATTAAGAAATTTATCAAAGGTCATGAGACAATACACTACAAAGTCAGGATCCAAAAGGGGCTTTGAATAGCTGGAACCTGGCTCTGTAGAAAGGTTCTTCCATGCCCTTTTACTCTGAGGACCCAAGAGCTGATACAGTGGTGGTCTTATAGTTTACAAGGGCATTCTACCCACCTCTGTCACATTAGCAAAGGCGTGTCTTCCTCCTTTTAAAAAATATGCCTCAAAGGACAAAATTTTAAGTAATATGAAATTTCTGGTCTTCAATTACTTTTACTTTTTTTCCATAGCAAATGCATTTTCTGAAAATATTTTCCTGCTTTAGAAATACTGGATACAGATTATTTTTACTCATTTATTCAATGTGTTCCTCTCTACCATTCCTTATCACTTTAAAACTAGAATTGAAAAAGCACAATCTTGTGCGTATTTCCTATTATTTGTATAAGTAATATTTAAGTGACATGCATCAGTAAATCAAGAAATGATTGAGGCACTATCTTGAATAGTCTTTTAGGAAAATATTAAAGAGATGATATCAGGTCTAGTATTCTGCTTAAAGAACAAAATTCAAAGAATAAAAATGTTATTTCTTGGAATATGTGACTTGGCTGTGAGACATCAAACCTCTGAGGGTCCTGGTTCACAACAGTGAATTTCAATACACCTCTACTGTATTAACTTTTGTGAAAAGTGGACATCTAGATGTATATTTTTAATGTTTATAGGCATGAAAAGTTTCTCTAACAGAAAATGATTGAAAGATCAATATATGCTACTCCCATAAACCCTTCTATAATAGTTAACTGTGGTCAATCCAAAGGTTTTATTTTTAGGGAACCTATAAACAGTCTGAGTTAACAACGGGGCAGATTCTCTTTAGAATCAGGAATGATTGATGAGGGGAAGTGGAGGCTCAAGCTCTCCTTCCCTCAAAGTTGAATACTGGAAAAGGTAACTAACATTTATTGAGTATCTACTTTGTTCAGGGCAAGTGTTATGTTTTGCCTGCATTTAATCTCACTTAATCCACACAACCATTTTTTGACACAAGTATTATAATTCCTGCCTCACAGATAAGAAAGCTAAGGTTCACAGAGAGTAAAGATCATACACCTAATGTGTGGCCAAACTAGAATTCAAAATCATTTGAACCAAATGGTTCATTCTTCCTCATTTGAGGTTCTGTCACAGCTCTATACCTCCTCAGTTTGAGACCAGTTCTACCTTGTCAACCACGGACAGTCTAGTTGACCTTTCCAAAAAAATGCCCTTAGATTTTCTGAGTTCTAATGTGAATTTCACACAATACTTCTGCTTGTTTTGGGGTGCTGCCAGGGCCTCAGCTTGTTTAGCTCCCAGCTCTTTTTCCTGCTTGAAGATGCCAGAGCCCACCCCACCCTGATGAGAATTCCACTGTAGTTCCCAACCTTGGCTACTCTCTCCGTGTGCTCTGTCTCACCCTCTGCTAGAGTCCCTCACTAGAAATTGTGACTATTTCCCTTCATTTTTTTTTCAGGCATATTTGAAGCAATTCATAGCTATTGAGAAGATGAGCTCCTTGAGGGTAAGAAATGTTTTGTATTTGTTTATATATTTCTTGTGCCTAACATGATATCTGATATAGGCAGGTCCTCAGATACTTTTTTAACTAGTAAGTGAATGAGTAAATGAACGAATACAGTACATCAATGAACACTGAGCTAAGGAGCCTGGGTCTGATTCCTTAGTTTTTCTGCTGCCTTTATCCCAATGCAGGCCCTAGAATGAGAATTTCTGGGTTTGAATCCTGGCTCCACCAAGAACTACATGACTTTTAGCAAGTCATTTAACTTCTTTACCCCAAAGTCCTAATTTTTTAAAAGGGGGATAATGATAGAAGCAGCATCATGGGTAGAGAGAATTTACATGATACCCTTAACAAGCTTGGCAGAGTGTAAGCATTCAGATGCATCTCTCTCTTACTTTATGTTCTATATAATTGGGACCATTGTCAAAAGAGTTCTACTTCTCAACTTTTAATGAACATTTCTAGATAAAATATCCATAACTATAATCTAATAAAATTGATCATTAGACAATTATTTCTAGCAATCTATTTTAGATTAAATTTCATTTATGTTATCAGCTTCCATAGAATCTCAGCACTTTTGTTCTAGATCTATCCTTTGAGGATCTTCTTTCACATGAAAGGCAAAACTCTCATGTCCCCATGGTCATTTCATTTTGGTTTATGTATCTTTAATAATTTAAATTCTAAACTCCCTCACATGTATTTATTCATTGACTCACTCATACAATTGGGTCTCATTCAATTTTGTATCCCTAGTACATGACATATAGTAAAAACACTAGGTACTCAAAACAATCTATTCAAAGGGTGCGGAAATGATTGTAGAAATCTTCCTTATACCCCCTTTGCTTTCTTTTACTCATAACCTATCAATCTGATGAATAAATATTTGTCTCACAGGAAGTCATTTTACCATAGACCCAGCAAAATGTTAGAAAACAAGAACTGTTTAGTGTTGCACTGAGGCTGAATTTTCAGTTCTGGGTAATGATCATTTTTTCAGGACTTCCTTTGGCAGCAGTTATATAATTCATATTTAATAAACTTGCTCCATGCTCCCATAAAAGTTTGCACCCATCTCTACTTCAGAACTTGATATTAAGCTACAAGGGTGTGCTCAAGACAAAAGTCTTTGTTTTAGAGGGCAAGAATCTGCCCTGGCCAGTGTGGCTCAGTTGCTTGAGTATCAACCTGCAAACCAAAAGGTTACTGGTTTGATTCTCCATAAGAGCACATGCCTGGGTTGTGGGTTCGTTCCCCAGTCAGAGCACGAGCAAGAGGCAACCAATCAACATTTCTCTCTCACATTGATGTTTTTCTCCCTCTCTTTCTCCCCCCTCCCCTCCCCTCTCTCTAGAATCAATAAAAAGTATATAATAAAATAGAGGGCAAGAATGTGCTGTCACTCATTTCTCTACTTCCCAGAACAACAAACAGATATCCTGGTATAAGGTGCACAAACATGTCTTGAATGGTTGTTATCAAATAATATGACCCAGTAACAGCAAACCAACCCAAGCCAAACAAACACCTGGCTATTAGAAACCATATGAAACAAGTCATTTTAAAAGGAGGAGTTTTCCAGATATCTTAGAATTTAGTCCTTCAAAATAAATTTTTTATTTTGTATGGAAGCTTTTATAAAATATGCATATACTATACTCTTCTGGAAATCACATTTAAAACAATTAAAACTACTTCAAACACTGATTATTTATATATAGCAAAATAATTCCGTCAGAAAGTTTATTCCATACAAAATGGACTCAGACTATAGTGCTTTTGTACTTTGTTTGTTTTCTTACACTTTTTTTCCCTTGCCTTCTTTCACTACCAAACTGTCATATTTTACTCCTGTTTCACAAATGTGTCAGCCAATAGCAATTATTTCCTATTTATTTAATAACTTTCAAGTAGACAAGAAATAATAAGTGTTGGCAAGGAAGTGGACAAAAGGGAACCCCCATATACTGCTGGTGGGTATGTAAACTGATACAGACACTATAGAAAACAGTATGAAGGTTCCTCAAAAAATTAAGAATAGAGCTACTAGATGACCTAGCTATCCCTCTTCTGTGTATCTACCTGAAAAATTGGAAAGCTCTCATTCATAAAGATACCTATACCCTTATGTTCATTGCAGCATTACTTACAATGGCCAAGACATGGACACAACCTAAATGTCCTTCCATAAATGATTAGATAAAGAACATGTGGTACATATCTACAGGGGAATGCTACTCAGCCACAAAAAAGATGAAACATTGCCATTTGCAATAACATGAATGGATCTTGAGAGCATCATGCTAAATGAAATAAGTCAGAAAAGAATGAGAATTATATGATTTCAGTCAAATGCAGGATATAAAATAAGCAACCTGTTTTATGATGAAAAAACAAACAAACAAAAAAAAACCCTCATAGCTACAGACAAGAAAATGGTGGTTACCAGAGAAGGGGGTTGGAGATTAACAAAGTAAGTAAAGGGGGTCAAATATATGGTGACAAAAGATTAGACTTTGGGTGGTGAGCACACAATGCAATATATAGATGTTTTATTATAAAGTTGTACAACAAAAGTTACACCAAATAATGTTACCCTAAAAAATTTAATTTAAAATACTTTTTAATTTAAAAAATAACTTTTTCTGAGCAGAAACCTTTTTTTCTAATTTTCAAAAATTCTTAGTAATATTTTTATTGTTTATTCTATTACAGTCATCCCAATTTTTTTCCTTTTTGCTCCCCTTCACCCAGCTCACCCCTCTAGCCCTCAGTTAACCCCTTCTCTATTATCCATGTCCATGGGTCATTTGTGCATGTTTTTTGACTAGTGCCTTCCCATTCCTTCCACCATTTTCCCCTCCCTTCTCCCCTCCTACAGCTATCAGTCAGTTCCACGTTTCCATGTCTCTGGTTCTATTTTTCTTATTAGTTTATTTTGTACATTAGATTCCAGTTACAAGGGAGGTCATACAGTATTTGTCTTTCACCAATTGGCCTATTTCATTTAGCATAATAGTTTCCAGTTCCATCCATGCTGGTGCAAAAGGTAGGAGTTCCTTCTTTCTTTCTGCTGCATAGTATTCCATTGTGTAAATGTACCTGCTTGTTGATCCACTAATCCATTGGTGGGCACTTAGGCTGTTTTTAGCACTTGGCTATTGTAAATAGCACTGTTAGAAACATAGAAGTGCTTAAGTTTTTCTGAATTGGTGCTTCAGGATTCTTAGAGAACATTTCCAGCAGTGGGATTCCTGGGTCATAAGGCAGTTCCATTTTAAACTTTGGGGGGAAATTTCACATTGTTTTCCACAGTGGCTGCACCAGTCTGCATTCCCACCAACAGTGCACAAGGGTTCCCATTTTTCCACATCCTCGCCAGCACTTGCTATTTGTTGATTTGTTGTTGATGGCCATTCTGACAGGTGTGAGGTGGTATCTCATTGTGCTTTTTACTTGCATCTCTCTGATGGCTAGTGATGTTGAGCATTCTTTCATATGACTATGGACCCTCTGTATGTCCTCTTTGGAGAAGTGTTTGTTCAGGTCCTTTGCCCACTTTTTAATTGGCTTGTCTGTCTTCTTGGTCTTGAGATGTATAAAGTTCTTTATATATTTTGGAGATCAGTCCCTTGTCTGAGGTGTCATTGACATATATGTTTTCCCGTACAGTTGGTACCCTTTTCATCTTGCTGATGTTTTCTTTTGCTGAGAAGAAACCCTTTAGTTTTAAATAGTCCCATTTGTTTATTCTATCCTTTTTTCCCCTTGCCTTAAGAGATATATTGATGAAAATATTGCTACATGGGATATCTGAAATTTTCCTGCCTATGTTTGGACTTCTATGGTGTCATGGCTTACATTTAAGTCTTTGATCCATCTTGAGTTTATTCTGGTGTATGGTGTAAGTTGGTGCTCTGGTTTCAATTTTTTTATGTCCCTGTCCAGTTCTCCCAGCACCTTTGTTGAAGAGGCTCTTTTCACTCCATTTATGTTCCTTCCCCCTTTGTCAAATATTAGTTGACCATATAGACCTTGGTTTGTTTCTGGGCTCTCTATTCTGTTCCATTGATCTGTGTGTCTGTTCTTATGCCAGTACCAAATTGTTTTGATTACAGTGGCTTTGCAGTATAGTTTGATATCAGGTATTGTGATTCCTCCTGCTGTGTTCTTCTGCCTCAAGATTTCTGTGGCTATTAAAGGTCTTTTTTGGTTCCATATAAATTTTTGAAGTATTTGTTCTAGGTCTATGAAATATGTCACTGGTATTTTAATAGGGATTACATTGAATCTATAAATTGCTTTGGGTAGTATGGACATTTTAATGATGTTTATTCTTCCCATGCATGAACATGATATACACTTCCATTTATTTGTATCTTCCTTAATTTCTTTCTTCAGTGTTATGTAGTTTTCTGAGTACAGGTCTTTTATCTCTCTGGTTAAGTTTATTCCTAGGTACTTTATTTTTCTTGTTGCTACAGTAAATGGAATACAAATAAATGGAAGTTTTTTCTTTGAAGTTGATTTCCAGTTTCAAGCCATTGTGATCTGAGAAGATGCTTGATATAATTTCAATTTCTAGAATTTGTTGAGGCTTGTTTTGTGTCCTACCACGTGGTTCCTCTTTGAAAATGTTCCATGTGCACTTGAAAAGAATGTATATTTTCTTTCTTTGGGGTGAAAAGTTCTATATATATCAATTAATTCCATTTAATCTAGAGTGTTCTTCAATGCCTCAATATCCGTGGTGTTTCTTTGCTTTGAAGATCTGTCCATTGTTGACAACAGGGTGTTAAAAGTCCCCTACTCTGAGTGTGTTGCTGTCTATATCCTTCTTGAAGTCCTTCAAGATATTCCTTATATATTTGGGTGTTCCTATGTTTGGTGCATATATGTTTAAAAGGGTTGTATCTTCTTAATGGATTGTTCCCTTAAGTATTATGAAATGTCCTTCCTTGTCTCTTTTTATGGCCTTTGCTGTGAAACCTGTTTTATCTGATATAAGTATTGCTACCCCTGCTTTTTTTCATGTCCATTTTCTTGAAATATTTTTTTCATCCCTTCACTTTCCATCTGTGTAGATCTTTTGTTTTGAGGTGGCTCTTGTAGACAGAATATATGTGGGTCATTCTTTCTAATCCATTCAGCTACCCTATGCCTTTTTATTGGAGCATTTAATCCATTTACATTTAAGATTATTATTGATAGGTACTTATTCATTGTCTTTTTTCCCCTTTGTACTGTGTTCCTCTCTGTCTCTCTTTGTTTCTTCATCTTCTTAAAGCAGACCCTTTAGTTACTCTTGCAGTGCTAGTTTGGTGAAGATGTATTCTTTTAACCTTCTTTTGCCTGGGAAACTCCTTATTTCACCTTCTATTTTGTATTCTCATTCCAAATTCTCATTTTCTTGCTGGTTAGAGTAGTCTTGGTTTTAGGCCTTTGTTTTACATTGTTTGAAATATTCTTTGCATTCCCTCTGGCTTGTAGTGTTTTGTTGAGAAATCTGATGATAGCCTTATTGGACCTCCCTTGTATGTTATTACAGCTTCTCTCTTGCTGTGTTAGGATTCTCTCTTTGTCTTTGAATGTTGCCATTTTAATTTGATGTGTCTTGAAATGGGCCTGTTGGGGTTCACCTTCATTGGGACCCTCTGTTCTTCCTAGACTTATGTGACATTTTCTCTCATCAAGTTAGGCAAGTTTTCTGTCATTATTTTTTCAAAGAGGTTTTCTATCCCTGCTCCTCTTCCTCTCCTTCTGTTATCCCTATGATAAGGATATTATTATGTTTCATGTTGTCCTGCTGCTCTCTTAACACCTCTTCATTTTTTGTCAGTCTTTTTTCATTTTGTTATATAATCTGGAAATTTTTTTCAATGTTGTTCTCCAGCTCACTGATCGGATCTTCTGCTTCCTCTAGCCTGTTTTTTATTCCTTCTACTGTTTTCTTCAATTCAGAAATTTAGTCTTCATTTCCTCCTGGCTCTTATTGATAGCTTCTATGTCCTTTTTAATGCTAGTGTAATTCTCAGTAAGTTTTGTGTAGTTTCCCTGGAGTTCTTTGTAGTTTTCTTTGAGCTCGCTGTGCTCATTGACCTTCCCTATAATCCATATTTTGAATTCCATGTCTGATAGTTTGCTTTCCTCTATTATATTTAGCACCCTTTCTGGGGATTCCTTCTTTCCTATCAATGGGGGGTTGTTTTTTGTCTCCCCATTTTTGGGACTCTCCTTGTTTGTTTCTGTTTCTTAGATTGATCTGCACTTCCTGGATCTTCCCCTGGTGGCATCAGAGTATGTCCCAGTCTGGGCCTAGGCAGCCTATTGGAGACTACCAGAGATCTACTGCCTTTGTCTGTCTCCTTTGGTTGTTAATCTATTCAATCTGTGATCAGCCATCAAGTTTAAGCACCAAGGGTGTGGCAGATTAATTCCTGTGGGCAGGGCTACTGTTTCTCCTCAGGCTCTGCCACTTGGAGGGGAGTGGTCTGCCTACAGCATGGGAAAGAGTCAGCACTGGGACCTTGTCAGCTGCTCCCTCAGTTCTCCCTCAAAGCCACCACCTCAAACTCTCCTTAAGAATCTCTAGTCCTCTCTGCCCTCGTTCTGCTGGAGCCCAAGGTAAGGGTGTGCCAATATCTTTTTATACATGATCTGTTTAAGAGCTCTTTGTCTCTAGCTGTTTCTTTCAGGTCAGCAAAAAGAAAAAGAAAAAACCCCTGCAGCTTTTCACTTTTTAAAGCTGGTTGCTGTCTTACTTTCCACTCTGTTGCTGTAGGCTGGGAGGCCCAGCTGAGGGTTTAGACACCGCCCTTCCCAGGGGAAACCCCCGGCTGCTGAGCTGTTTCTCAGTCCCTTCAGCTGTCACCCATGGGAGCCCAGCCAGCCCTTTCACATCTCTGCACTTCCTACCAGTTACATTGTGATGAAGCGGCCTTTTCTGTCTGTCCATGGTTATAAGGCGTCTCTCCCGCTAGAGTTCAGTTGGTTATTACAGATGATTTCTCCACAATTAAGTTGTAATTCCAGACTGGTGCTGGGAGGAGGTTAGTGTAGGTTCCACTTACTCCTCTGCCATCTTGGATCTCTGGTGTTGTAGTCTTGAGGCAGAATTCCTTCTCTAGGAAACATTAGTTTCTGCTCTTAAGGCCTTTGACTAATTGCATGAGGCCCACCCACATCATCAAGAGTAATTTCCTTTACTTAAAGTCAAATAGTTGTAGATGTTAACCACATGTGGGAAAACACTTTCACAGCAACATCTACATTAGCGTTTGATTAAATAACTGGGCACTAGAGCCTAATCAAGTTGATACAAAACTTACCATCACAGTACTGTAAAGAAATCTCATGCATATTGTGTATTACATATTTATTTCAGAAACTAATTTCTGAGGCATTACTGGCTTTAGGTTTATGAATCACTCTTGTAAACTTTATACAAGAGAACTTTTTAGATTTCCTTGCTATGTTATGTAATTAATATAATACCTAGTATTATATTAATTGATTCATTTTTTATCAGGTTGTGGAAGATGATCACAAAATATCAATATTGCAAAATAAAACAACTTTCCTTAAATGAATAGCAAAGGATTATTCATATGTTGATAGAATCTTATGTTATTAACTTTCAGTCACAGCTTACACATATAAATAAGTCATACTTACAAAAATAAAAAAATTGTAACTGACAATAGTAATATCTGTGAAAATTTCAGAAAGTGTTTAACTAATAGTGCATTAATATAGATTTTCTAGTCTCCAAAACATCTGAAACTACCATACAATTCTGTTCCTTAACAGTGTTACTAGTTGAATAATCATATCTGAAATTTTCTGGAATACTCCCAATTTTAATTACTCCACCCTGTTTCCATATGTTTATTTTGTTTGAAAACTATGCCCTTTAGAAAAGAGATGTATGTATTATATATTTATCCAATGAACATCTACTGATGTGCTGCTATATGCAATAATCTGGACTAGTGCTAAGGGGATGTAAACGATATATACAGGACACAGTTCCTAACTCTATAATACTGTGGGGGAGTTATAGCCTGCTCACAAATAACTATAATACAATGTGAAAAGTGCTAAGCTCTCTAAGGGAAAATATTTCTAAGCTGACTCAAAACAAGAAGAGTATACTTCTTGATAAGAATATCAAGTCCTTTTAAGGTGTCCATATAAAGCCCTCCAAAGACAGGGTCCAAGGCAGGCATACTTTCTTAGATCTACTGCAATGCTATGCAGGCAGCATTACATCAAGCTTATAGAGTATGAAGACTTTGAAACATTTTTCACTATTACATTTTATTATCAAGTTATTGATAGTTCCACCTCATGAACAAATCTCACTCTCTTACCATAATATTTCCAGAGTTGGATTGACCTCCATATATTGTAAGCTCCTTTCTCTATGGAAGCAAACCTTTAGAGAGTATGAAACCTTCTCTTCTTTTTTTTGTTCGAATGCTCTGCCTGTTGAATAAGGAATGGGACTATAAAATTTCATAACTGCAAAAACGGCATAAAATAAATTTTTAAAAGACAATGAGTTATCAGAGTGGGTAAGCAATCAACCCAAATCAAGTCTGCATCAGGAAGGAAGAGTCCCTACAACCTAACCATTCTCTCCAAGACTGCTAATGGCCCAGTAACAACTCTGACTCTGATAGTACCACAATCTGCTAATCAAGTTCAATGCACATGGAAGAAGATGGAACTACATGACATCATTTTAGCTCATAATTATCCTATAACCTGCCACATAATAAGTACCTTAAAGGAGAGAGTAAGCTGTGGACCACCATGACTCATTTCTATACTTTTAACAATCTCCTTCAGTATTTTATCTAGGACTAGAGACCTTTACCCTAGGTCAGCCAGGAGAGATTATAAGACAGGCTTTTAATATAATACACATATATTTAGCAAAACAGCATTTTTTTTCTCTAACATCAAGGAAAATACAATTAATCATCCACTGAATAAACATGCATTAAATATTTGCTGCCTAACAAGCTCTGAACCCTATCATGCCTGTATGAATACACATAATGCTTGATATCAGGATGCTCACAATCTAACAGGTGAAGCACTTGAGCAACTAACTTATAATATAAATATGACACTCTAACAGGCCTTGAGCAACACACAGAAGAGAAGAATTTATTCTACAGGAGAGAAGAATTTGTTCTACCTGATGTCATTATAAGATTGGTAATAGACAAATCAGTCTTTAAAAAATTAAATAAAAATATTTCCAGATGAAAACAAATGAAAATATTCCAGACAGAAGAAATTACAAAAACAGGGTTTAATTAAGGCTTAGCTTAAATTTGGGCCAGACTTCAAAAGCTATACTAAGCTAAATGCTACACTAGGGAAATGGGACAACAGTCAATAAACAATGAGGATCAATAGGTAGTTTTTAAACTGTTGGATTGTAGAGGTTGAGTTAAAAGAGTAAAGACTAGATTATGATGATCAATTAGAAGCCAGATTTTGTTAAGATTTGGTGAAATCCTGAATTATATCAGTAGCACTGTGAATGGAGAGAAAGGTCACACTTAGACAAATTTCAAAGTGATTAATATTAGTAGAATTTTACAGTTAAGTACCTTTGCACCATTTCAATAATATACCCTCTGAGGTCCAGTATTTCTAGTATGAAGGTGATCCAATTTTATTACATTTGAATGACACTAGGTAAAAAAGTGAAGTACTTTCCCCATTTTGGATCATATTATTAAAAATTTAACTAGAGTACTACAAAGAAAAGTATTACTGTAAATTATTTATATATAAGTGCTGAGCTAACATTCATCCTCAGCAAAGTAACCACTAGCTCTTAAGTAACTCATAGGCCTCCTTAGGTAATTAATTTTGTAATCAGGATCTTACTTTCTTTTGCAAGTTAGTTTGAGTGCATTTTCTAAATCTAACATATGTTTCTTCTTTATAAATCAAGTTACTCCCCATTAGAAATGATACTTGTAAAGAAAAATCCACTATTCGGATCCTCAAGAAGAGTAATGCATAGTCCTCCAGGTATCCAGTTGAGTATTTCCTACTGTGACAGCCACCTAATTGGTCTCCCTGCGCCAGTTGCTCCCTTCTCTGATCTGTGATGTGTGATGCTGCGAGCTTAATCTTCCTCAGCGTAGCTGATAATGCCACTTCCCTGCACAGAAACTCTCTCTGCCTCACAACTGCCTGAGGAAGAGAGTCTGAACTCTGTGTATTGTAACTATAGCTCTCAACGAGAAAGCTGGAGTCACCTACCAGTCTTATCACTCTTGGCTCTGCTAAACCTGACTACTCACCATTCATAAGGCCTTTCCCATCTTTTCCTGGGAAGGGACATGGGATGCCAGGCACATATTTATTAATTCCCATGACACCACATTTTACTGTGTGACTCTGATCAAGTTACTAAGCTTTCCTGAGGCTTAGTTTCATCTTCTGCAAATTAGAAATAATAATATCTACCTATTACCACAAATATTATTTAAAACAAGGTGCGCGATCAATCAATAAAATACCTTGAGGGATTGCTATAGAAAATAGGAGATAATATACAGGGTGGGGCAAAAATAGATTTACAGTTATGCCAATGGAAAACAGTGTATTCTTGTATTGTTATTTATTTATTATTGTATTATTTTCCATATCAACAATTGTAAATCCACTTTTGCTCCACCATGTATTAAAAGTGCCTAACCTAAACTTCATTTACAGGTAACAGGTTTTATTACTCTCCCAAACTTTTGCTCATGCAGCTTCCTTTACTTAGCATAGCTGTCTCCTCAACCTAAGCCTTAAGCATCACACCAAGACCAGTGCTAAAGCCTCCTAGCCATTAAGCCATTTCCAAAATTCTAGAGAAAATTAGCCCTTTTCTCCTACAGTGCAAAGGGAAAATTATTGCCTCGAAATCAAATTCCTGACTCCATCACTTCGTCACAATATGATCCTGGACAAGCTGCTTACAAGCTTCCTCATTCTAATATGGATAGTGACATCAACTCTTCCTGGCTCACTAAGCCATTAGGAGAATGACTAAGATAAGCAACATTTTAAAAACTACATAATGGTCTATACATATGAGACACCATTACTCCTACTAAAGTATAAGACTAAATAAAGAACCTTGGTCTTCCTCATCTTTGTAAATGATATAAAGAAAGATATCAAGTCCAAGAAGAAGAAAGTAGCCAGTATTCAAGGAACTAAAGGATTTCAAGAAAGAAGGAATCAAATGAAAGGGATAGGTCAAAGAGAGCTGGGCAGAGCTAAGCTGTGAAAGAAAAATATGTTCCTGAATTCACTTTTACATACCAACCAATGTGTGCAAAGGTAAGTGGCAGCTTAAAGATGCTACACAAAGATGAACACACATACCAGATATTCTGTAAGTGATAAGGGAAAGGAAGGAAAGGAGGGAGAAAGAGGAGGGGAAAGAAAGGGAAGGGAAACAGAAGGGAAGACAGTTTTTCATTCCTTATAAAAGCTAATTTCTGTGCCTCTTGCCAGGCTGGTATAATTAAAAGATAACAATAACTAGTAGTTAAAGCTTAGGTCTGAAACCATTCACTTCTTTTTTAAGGTTCCCTTTCCCCAACTGTGCCTTTTCTCTCTAGTCCACACCTCTCCCATATCCCATTTATTATCATTTAGTTCCCTCCCACTATAACCCAGGCCAAGTAATTACTTTTTACACCCACACTCTCAAATAAGCAAATAAATTAACAAACAAAAACAAAAGAGAAAAAAACTTACTTCTCTTATTTAAATGTCAATATGTAGCTTATTCAAAAGCCTATGGACATCAACATTGTATTGCCCTACAGCAGGCACATACACTCTAACCGGGGGTACTATTATTCTCTTCTTCCGCCCTACCAAAATATCCATGCAAAGAATGCCAAGTAACAGTAATGGGCATATGAGAGAGAGTTGTGCATGTATAGTAATGATAACGAGATTATCTTCTATTCACATAATGCTTTTGCTTTGCAAAATGCTTCTCATCTGTTATTTGATCTGAATTCCTAGAGAGGAATGAGGACATAGGAAAATAAAATCCTATTTTTACCATACATTTTAATATAATGCAATTTTACAGAATTCAGATTTCAAAGCTCAATTATATACATCCTTTCATTTGATTCCTCCTAACATGGAGTATTTTCCTCATTTTATTGGTGAGAAAATCAAGACGCTGAGATGTGAAAGAAGTTTCCACAAGATCATTATCAATGCAGCTGCTATTATTACTAGGCTCAGGAACTGTACTATAAGCACTTTATATGCCTTGCATATTAATTATTTTCCACAATAATCTTATGAGGTCGTCGTCGGCAGCCGTCCGTCTCGAGAGACGATGGTGTAGCTTCTTAAGAGTCTATCTGCACCGCCGAGAATGGCTGTGCAGTCCGACTCGGGAGTGAGATGGTAGTATCTGTCTCCTCCCGTGTTGAATCGACATCTTGCGATGACGCTGAAGCTACAGAGCCTGGGCAGGGTAATATGGAGGGTCTGCTGTTGCCCATGCAGCAGACCCCCCCTCTCTTCGCAGATGAAGGATCCAAGGGAAAGACGGAGTCAATACAGCTTGGGTTCAGGTGCGCCGCAGGAGTTGCCGGTGTTGACTACAACGTCAAACCGCCTTAGGGACTCCGGCTCCGGATTTTCTGTCGGGGTTTACTCCCTTAGCCTTTCCCCTGAAGAGGTATGCCGCAAGGCAGCGGAGGTTTTTTGGAGTCAGAGTTTTCCTTCTCTGATGTACCCTGACTGGAAGATCGAACCAGCGACACTAAGCTCGCAGGCCGACGCTCAATCCACTGAGCTAAACCAGCCAGGGCTGGTTTACCTCTTATGAGGTAAACATTATTATTTTAACATCTTACTGATAAAGGAATTGAAGTTCAGAGAGGTTAAGTAATTTGACCATGGCTACACAACTTGCAAATGGAAAACCAAAATTCAAACACAGACATCTCAGATGACTCTTGATTTTCCTTTTATGCCAAACTGCTATTTTCTGGGCCCTGTGCTGTTACTGCAACATGGTTCAATAATTAATTGTCAGTAATACAAAAATGCTTTCTTTAGAATTGTAGGTTTTAGCTCAGCAACTCAAGCTCTATGGGAAAAAAATTGACTAATATATATATAATATCTATAATATAACATATTATAGATATTATATATTATAATATTATATTATATTATAGATATTATAGATATATTATATATATATATATTCTTAAAGGAAAAGTAGGGAAGATGCTATGTCTATTTCTTTCACAAAAGAATAAAAAAATAGTTAAGCAGAAAACACATAACTTGGGCTTACAAAGTTGTTAATATAATTTTGGCATAGAGGAAAGTGATATGTGCCTCAGTATGGAACAGTATATAGAGAGAAAATTTCCTTACAGCATATTTTTAAAAAACACCTAAGGAAAAAGATAACCAATGTTGGATTATATACTTTATGTTAAAATGTTTTAAGACAAGAAACTTTGTTATATTTCTAAAACAAAGGCTGAGTAATTTTCATTGTCTCAAAACTCAACACCAAAGAGCTCTATTATGACTGCTGCTGTTACCCTGTGATATCACTTAACATATTACAGGTTAAAATGCTATAAAGAGGCAAGAAAGAAATCCTTTTAAGTTAAGCAGTAAGAATTTTATCACATTAAAGGCTGAGGAAGTGAAAAGAGAGGTCGCTCCCTCTAGGCAACTGACATGAAATTTCAAGAACTAGATGTTAAAGCTTTTATTTAAAAAATATTCCCAGGCTGAAGGCAAAGAGGTAAATGTCATTTTGTTTTCAATACAAGAAAAGGCCAAAACCTTGACCTTCAGGTCTTTTAAAATACATATTATTAAAACTATGTCAAAGCTGTCCTTTTGGGACTCATCTGATTTTGTTTCAAGGGAGAAATCAATCATTGGGAGGCTATAGGAACTTCATAGAAGCCAAACAATAACCTCACTGTCCTTGCTATCTGTCCTAACATGGTGGCGGCTGGACTGCCCACCCAGACTTTTGACGTATGCAAATGAACCATATGCAAATTAACCTGCCGAATGTGTTGATGGGTAAACTCACCCTTACTGAAATGAATGTTTGGAAAGGTGTGGAGACAGCACATGGAGCTGCACAGACAGGTGAGTCCTACAGGCCCACATGAGTGACTGGGAGTCTCCACTCCTGCTTCCTCCTTCCTTTTTCCTTTCTCTTTCCCTTTCTCCCCTTTCTCCCCTTCTTCCTCTACTTTCCCCCTTCACCCTCTTCACCCCTTCCTCCTTGCTCTGACAGGCCCCTCAAGGTGCACTGAGAGTTACCTTTCCCCTGCTTCCCTTGCTCCTGTGGGTCCTTGGGTCAGTCTGGGAGTTTCTTCTTTCCTCCATCCCCCTTCCCCCTTTCTATTCTCAATAACCCTGTTGTTCAAACCTAGAGTGGACTCTGGGAAATTTCTCAGAGCAAGGCTATCTGGCACTATCTACTTCAATATACATTGAATATTAAATGTTATTATATAAATATATGCTCCCACTATAGGGCCTTCATACTAGCTAATCCCTCCATCTGATATGCTGATAGGGTCTTCCCCAACATAATCTCAAGGATAATTTCTTTATATCCTTCATGCTTGTGTTTAAATGTCACCTTGTCATTGAGGCCAATGCTGACCACTCAATTAAAATTGCTATCCCTTGTAACCTTTCAGCCAGATTTATTTTTCCCTTAACAGTCACTGCATATTAATGTATTATATACTTTCTTTAATTTTAATAATTAGTTATTTTTTGCTGGTCACTTCCCTCTTCCTTAAGAGCCTTCTCCTGGATATGTGTAGAGGCAGAAGGGAGATGAAAAGATTTTCTTCATCTCCTTGGAAAGTGGTAATATGGAAAATTCAAGGTACCGAATAAGGTTCAAAGGAACAACCAACTAGAATAATATAAACCTCATCCTAAAAATCTTTGTACTCAATAACTTCTGATCTACCTAGTTTCTCTTTCCCCTTTTAATAACAGAAAGTCTTTAAAGAAATTTGTACTCCAAGAATTAACTTCTGTTATGGAAATGGAAGTAGAATGAGCCAAGCAAGATCATGTTAGAAGATGACTGCTAGAGAAATATTTCCAAATGACCAGCTATGGAGTGTCAAATCAGAATTATCTTATATATGGAGATACATACTATTTTGGAAATATTTCAAGGTAAGTTTTTCTTGTTTTTTCTTTTTCTTTTTTGAAATCAATCTTAGAAGAAATAATAGATCTATTAGGAAGAGCCAGAGGTTAAGCAATAGGGATTAATATGCGTAAAACATTTAGAAGAGTGTTTAGCACATAAGTATCACTATATAGATATTTACTATTATCAATATTTCTAATATGTATTCTATAATAAGCAATTTTTATACAAATCTACACTGCATTAAAAAAAAATAGCTAGAAGGGATTATGTCAAAATGGTACCAGTAGTTATTTCAGGGTGAAGACTAAGCTTTGATCTTTCTACTTCCCCAGTCTATTTTAATGTATTCTACACTCCAGTCAAATAAAACTAGTTATAATCTATATATACCCCATGCTTTATCATTTCTCTGACTTTACTCAGGCTACTCTCTCTGCCTGGAATTTCCTTTCTGCCTATTTCTACACACTCTATCCATGTTCAGGGCTACCTTTAAGGCAATACTAATAGCAGAAAAGAATTATTGAGTGCCTAGTTATACCAGGCATATATTAAGCACATTATATAGATAATATTATTTAGTAAGTTCAGAGACCTTTGAGGCTGGCACCGTCATTATTCCTGCTCTATTGATTAGGAAACTGAAGTTTAGAATGGTTAAATACCTTATTCAAGGTCCTAGAACTAGGAGTGGCAGGAGCAAGATACATAAACCAAGGTTTGTTTGATGACAAAGTCAGTGCTCCAGTCACCATCCCAATGGAGGACTTTATTTTCCCCTCTATTTTGTTTGTTAGTTCACATTGTTCATTAGATTCCACATATAAGTGAGATCATATGGTATTTTTCTTTCTCTGACTGAATTATTTCTCTTAGCATAACATTCTCCAGGTCCATCTATGCTGTCACAAAAAGTAAGATTTCCTTCTTTTTTATGGTTAAGTAGTTAGTATTCCATTTTGTAAATGTACCACAGCTTTTTTATCCACTCATGTAGTGATGGACACGTGGGCTGATTCCAAATCTTGGTTATTGTAAATAATGCTGCAATGAACATAGGAGTGCATATACTCTTTTGAATTAGTGTTTCCAGTATCTTCTGATATATTCCAAGAAGTGGAATCACTGAGTCATGAGGCAGTCTCATTTTAGATTTTTTGAGGTATCTCCATACTGCTTTCCACAGTGGATGCACCAGTCTGCATTCCCACCAACAGTGCAAAAGGGTTCCCCTTTCTCCGCATCCTCATCAGCACTTGTCATTTGTTGATTTATGATGATAGTCAATCTGACAGGTGTGAGGTGGTATCTCATCCTTAAAAGTCCAAACTATCAACTAGAAGTCAGGGTCAATGAAAAATATATTTTTTAAACTTTATTGTTTCCTAGTGAATGTACCTAGCAACTTAGGCAATAAATATTTAAATGAAAGAACTAATGGATGCGTGAGTCAATTCATCAACTGTTTAACTATATATTTATTCTAAAAATATACAGCTAGGTCTCATGAGAAGATTCAGGGGGCCCTTGCTACAATTATAGAGTGAACTTGAGTATACTTGTGCTTAGGAAAAATTGCTCTAAGCCAAAATAACAAAACTAAACTTTTAAACAAATTAGTGCTGAAATGCCAGGGCAGGGGTGGGACATTCTATGTGCTGGAGAAAAGGCAATAAACAGAATAGACAAAAATCTTTGACTTCATGAAGCTTAGATTTCATTGAGAGGGAAAACCAACGTTTAATTCTCATGAGAATCCTAGTTTAGAGGAAGAAACTGATATATAGATGGGCTAAGTAATCTCCTCAAAGTCACACAGTCAGTTAGTGGTACAGCCTGGATTCAAACACAAGTGGTCTGACTATAAAGTGCTTGCTCTTAACAACTAGGTCATAATGTCTCACTGATAGATAATGATAAGTTCTATGAACAAACACAAAGCAAAGACTGGTAACAGGGAGTGATGAGCAGGTGAGAAGGTATTTTCAATAGAATACTATAGGAATCACTGAAAGATGACAATAAACACTTGAAAGAGGAGACTCCACCACACCATGAAGATACCTGGAGGAATAACTTTTCAGGCTAAGGACAAAACAAGTGCAAAGATTTAGACTGTGTGTTTGAGAAGCAGTAAGGAGGCTAACGAAGCTGAACAGGGGTGAGTGAGGAGCAGGAGGATTTAGACCAGAGAGATAACTGGGGTCACAAAAGGTAGGGCTCCATAAGCCACTGTAAGGAGCTTGCTTACCTTTTGCTCTGAGTGGGAAGATACTGGGAGGTTTTGACAAAGGAGTGACATGTTCTATTTTATGTTCTACCAGAAATGCTAAAGACCTTACCTCTGTGAAGGTTTCTAGATTGCATGTACACTGTTTGAAAATAAGGCAGTAGAAAACCAATCGTTTTAAATTATATTAAATACAATGTAGTATAGTATATGCTATAAGTCAAATCTCACTTTTTTCATCATTCCTGGCTTATTTTATAGCAAAAAACAAAATATATATAAATACTACCAGAGTAAAAAAAATATTAAAGAAATACTGAGTTGGATTGAATGGGAAGATGTGCATCATTTTCCACAAGTATCTTTTAGAAACAAACTTTTCACAAGGAACTTTTTACAAGCTACAAACTTCCAGTTATAAGATAAATAAATAATGGATATGTAATATACATGACGACTATGGTTAGCACTGCTTTATGGTATATTTGGAAGTTGTTAATGAAATAAATCCTAAAAGTCCTCATCGCAGGGAAAAAAATGTTTCTTACTTTTTTTTTTTTTTGTAGCTATATGAGATGATGGATGTTAATTAGAGGGATAATCATTTCATGATATATACAAGTGAAGTTATTATGCTGTAGACTTTGAACTTACACAGTGCTGTATGTCAATTGTATCTCAGTAAAACTGCAGGAGGTACTTTTCTGAGACTTGTACTTCACAGTATTTATTTTTTTCCTGTTTTCTTAGAATCTGATTTAGGGATGTCTCTCTAGACTATCCTTTTACCTCATAGAAAATTTTTCTGTAGCAAGCCAGAAATTAAAGTTCAAGTTGCATGATATCCACTACTATTAAAGCAGCAAATCTTTCTTGATCTATTGCTGAAGGATAGAGTGACTTATTAACAATGAGTTTTTCTTAGAGATCCTTTTTACACTAATCATTCTACATTTGAGTAGCTGTATTAGAGATCTCCAGAACTTCCAGGGAATATAAGAGCCCAGACACCTATTTTTGTTTTTAAATTCAAAAGTGGGGGGAAAACAAGATGGCGGAGGAGTAAGTGGAAGCTACACTAACTTCCTCCTAGAACTAGTCTGGATTTACAATGTAATTTTGGAGAAATCATCTGGAATAACGAACCGAACACCAGCTGGAGAGAAGTCTTATAACCACGGAGAGACAGAAAAGGCCTCTACATCACAACGTGACCGGTAGGGAGTGCGGAGACGCGGAAGGGCTGGCTGGGCTCACACGGGTGGCTGCTGAAGGGACTGAGAAACAGCTCAGCAGCCGGGGATTCCCCCTGAGAAGGGCAGGGTCTAAACCCCCAGCTGGGCTTCCCAGCCTACAGCGACAGAGTGGAAAGTAAAATAGTATCAGCTGTGAAAAGCGAAAAGCCACAGGCTTTCTTGCTAGCCGGAGAGAAACAGCAGGAGAAAAAGAGCTCTTAAGTGGATCACATACGAAAATATTTTGGCCACCACTTACCCTGGGCTCAAGCAGAGGGAAGGCAGAGAGGACTGGAGACACTTGGGGAGAATTTGGCACGGTGGCTTTGAGGGGAGAACTGGAGGAGCAGCTGACTGGGTCCCAGTGCTGACTCATCCCCAGTACTGCGGGTAGACCATTCCCCTCCAAGTGGCGTCAGCCTGAGGGAAGCAAAAGCCCTGCCTACAGGAATTAAGCTGCCACACCCACAGTTCTTAAGCCTGACAGCTAATCACAGATTGAATAGATTAACAATCAAAGAAGACAGACAACAGCAGTAGATCCCTGGAAGTCTCCAACAGGCTGCCTAGGGCCAGACTGGTACATGATCTGACGCCACCAGAGGCAGATCCAGGAAGTGCAGATCATTCCAAGAAGCACCAACAAACAATAGGAGTCAAAAAAATGGGGAGACAGAGAAACAACCTCCCATCAAAAGGAAAGGTAGAATCCCCAGAAAGAGTGCTAAATGAAATAGAGGGGAGCGAACTATCAGATATGGAACTCAAAACATGGATTATGGAGAAGCTGAATGAGCTCAGCGGAAACTTCAAAGAACTCCAGAAAAACTACAAGGAACTCACAGAAAATTACGTGAGCATGAAAAAGGACATAGAAGCTATCAATAAGAGCCAGGAGGAAATGAAAAATACGATCTCTGAATTGAAGAACACAGTAGAAGGAATTAAAAGCAGGCTAGAGGAAGCAGAAGATCGGATCAGCGAGCTGGAGGACAACCTACACAAAAACTCCCAGACAATGCAACAAAATGAAAAAAGACTGAACAAGACTGAAGAGGTTCTAAGACAGCTGCAGGACAACATGAAACGTAATAATATCCGTATCATAGGAATTCCAGAAGGAGAAGAAGAAGAGCAAGGGATAGAAAACCTCTTTGAAAAACTAATGACAGAAAACTTTCCTAACATGACGAGAGAAAGAGTCACGCAAGTCCAGGAAGCACAGAGGGTCCCAATGAAGATGAACCCCAACAGGCCCACTTCAAGACACATCATAATTAAAATGCCAACATTCAAAGACAAAGAGAGAATCCTAAAAGCAGCAAGAGAGAAACAACTAATAACATACAAGGGAGCTCCAATAAGGCTATCATCAGATTTCTCAGCAGAAACACTACAAGCCAGAAGGGAATGGCAAAAAATATTCCAAGCAATGAAAAACAAAGGCCTACAACCAAGAATACTCTACCCAGCAAGGCTTTCATTCAAAATGGAAGGTGAAATAAGGAGTTTCCAAGACAAAAGAAGGCTAAAAGAATACATCTCCACCAAACCAGCATTGCAAGAGATGCTAAAGGGTCTGCTTTAAGAAGATGAAGAAACAGAGAGACAGAGAGGAACACGAGTACAAAGGGGGAAAATGACAATGAATAAGTACTGAAAGAAAGAAGGAACTTCTACCATTTGCAACAACATGATTGGAACTAGAGAGAATTATGCTTAGCGAAATAAGCCAGGCAACAAAAGAAAATTACCTTATGCTGTCACCTGTTACAGGAAACTAATGAACAACACAAACAAATGAGCAAAATTGAACCAGAGGTATGTAAACAAGGAATAAACTAACAGTAACAAAGGGGGAGATGGGAGGGAGAGAAGGGGTAAGAAGGGGAAGGGTCTAGTCAAAGAACATGTATGAATGACCCATGGACATGGACAACTGGGTGGGGACTGACTGTGGGGGGGGGCAGGGTGCAGGGAAGCAAGAGGGGGAAAAAAAGTGAGACAACTGTAGTGGAAAAACAAACAAACAGAAAATTTTTTAGTGGGGGGGGAATAAAAATATAAAGAATAGAAATGCAAGTTCAGTGAATATTAGAAGGACAAGGATTTTCCTTCCGATAAGACAGTCCTACAGATTTAGAGACTTGTATGTGGGTTATGTTACATAAATTAACATGTGTTTTCTGTTTTCAAAGGGCATAAGCCTACAATCTCATTACCTGAGTGATTATCTGTATGCATAGGCCTCACTTAATCCTGTCTGCATTGCTGCCTCCTGAGACTCAATGGTTTGGCTGAACTAAGTGGCTGGGTTGGTGAAGAACGGGGTGGTCTGTGGGCTTCACTTTAAAACTGGTTTCTCTTTTCTATCCTAATGGCTTGGACAGAAAAAGCCCAGAGGCCTGAGATGGGGGAAACCTAAAATATTTCCCTCAGTCCAAAATAAGTATAATGGGCAAAAGGGTTTTGGACAGGTGAGATGTACCTGGCACACCTTCCTCCAAAGAAGCCCTTCTTTTCCCTAATGTGGGACATTGAAAAATTAATACCTGTCTTTTGTCATCTAGTGGTTACGGATTAAATGATGTCCTTTAACCCTGTTGCCCCCAGAATACAGCAAGGATGCCAGCCTGTCGGACCGGGCATGCCGTTGTCCAGAGGCGGCCGGCCGGCCTGGAGTCTGCACGATCCTTCCCCTTGTGGGAGGGCCACCCTCCCCTCCACATCCCCACTCTTATTGGGGATTTCTTGACCCAGGGGTGGGTGGGACGACGACCATGTCCAGCTTGGGGCAGCTGGAGGAGCTCGAGACCTTCATCCATTGTCCTTTATAAGATTGTAGAGGGTCTTGAGTCTGAGAGGGAGGAATTGTTATTTTTTATTGTTAAAATATTTAACTAATTAATTAATTAATTTTAAAAAAGAAGAAGAAGAATATATGAAAGGGTGAGGCGGGAGAGCTTGTGTGTGCGACCCATGGGCATGGACTTGGAGAGGGGATTGTTGGGGAGGGGGGGTGCTGGGTGGAGGGGAGCAAAGGGGAAAAAAATTGGAACTGTTGTAACAATATAATCAGTAAAATATACTTAAAAAAAAAAAATTCAAAAGTGGTAGTTCAGGTATAAGAATGGGAAGATTTAAAAGAATATGCAAGTTAAATGGAACATATTTCTCCCCAATTACATATTATATTCTATGTCTGTCTAACCAAAGATTTCATGTTAAAAAGTAAAGAAAAAAGTGTAGAGGAGAAAAATGAAACTTTGATGAGAATCACTTCAACTTGCATCCTTCTCCCAACCCAAAGCCTTTAAAGAAATTCCCTGAGACCAATAAAGCACAAGGGAATAAAGCAGAAACAATCATAAAGGAATATTCAGATAGAAGATCCTGAGCAACCTAACAAAATCCCATTGTATCCCAGGAAGAGTAGGAAGCAGCCAAAAGCTCATTTTGCTACTAGTTTTTACCCATTTGGACAGGAGATATATAGAGGAATATTTTTTTGAAGAAGCTTTATGGCTAGAATGAGGTGGAACAACAGATGGTAGAGTGGACGTTGTAGCTAGAGACCAGGTGGAAACGCATGCATCTCACCTTCAAATGCCAACGTAAGAGCAATGACTTCTGCAGATTAGAAAGGAAATGCCCCAACTGGAATGATCTCATAGTGGATGCTCACTGATGATCATGATGCTTCCCTAAATATCTCCCCCACCAACATCATTCAACCAACCAATAGTCACTGAGGCACTGTCCTCACTTTAATGATGGATGATAGTACACTATCTATGTGTTCTCACTGAGATTCTGTGGCAGAACACAGGTAACCAGGGAACTGTTCCCTCTGAGAAAAAAAGGGATGGTGTAGGGAAAAGGAGGAAATAATTAAGAGTAGAGCAAAAATGCTTTGAGAAAACCAAGAATTGACTAAAATTATGTTTTTGCCTCTTGGCAGATTCAAAGTTTCATACTAAGATCATGTTGGTTTACAGAAAAATAAAGTTAAAATTTCTATGCAGTGTGGTAATTCTTTAAGATTCCTCTGTGCCAGGTACTGTGCTAGACACTCGGTGTATAATGGTGCCTTTTTTTGTGGAGCCTTCTACTGACTGAAGGTGGCAGACTCTTCCTTGGCATTAAAATATCACTGACATCTTACAGCCAGAAGCCACTTGATGTCGACATGTCTTGAAAACCGAGTCCAATGGCTATATGCCCTGAACTTTTCGTTCTTATGCTAAACATGGTAATGTTTTATCTTTACTTTGCCAATATACTTCGAGACTGAACTGACTGTACTAACAAACAAAAAAATAAAGAACACCGAGTTAAAACCTGAATCCATAAAATAAAGTCATCATTTCAACCACTAATCTTGACTTTTGCCTCATGCAAGAAAAATGCAGTTGTAAGGAGATAATTCCTTGTGAATTCTCCTGCTCTTTATCAAAGATTTTTAAAAGCTATGGATGTTTTAATAACACTTTTTTAAATAAATGCACTAGCATATATATATATAACCCATTAGAAAGTAATATCCCAGTGGTGTGTCCTTTGCCTTAAGTGTTTTTTGAAACTTCTGTTTCTAGAGCTAATGTACCAGTCACAACAGAATATCATTGTTATCTCTTCAGAGGATATAATCCATACTTCCTTTGCCAGCTTTGATCACCTAAGGTGCACCAGCTTCTTCTCCATTTAAGCCTGCATCCTGGGGAGACACAGCTAAGAGACCAGCAAAAGAGAAACAGAATTGGATAGGCATGGAGCCCAGTGGCCAGAACAAAGCTGGAAACCAGAGGATGCTTACAGGGACTTCTTTCTCACTCAACATATATTTCTTGAGCCTACTATGTGACACACACTATGGTGGGTGCCAAGGAATCAGAGATAAGGAAGATTTATGATTGCTGCTCTTAAAGAGCTTACCTGTCCTTCTCAGCTGCTTTAAATAAACTCAGTTTGTTCAAAGGAAGAGGCACAAGGTGAGAATTAAAAAACGTAACAAGCATTTGCACTACATCATTCAAATCTACCCAGGCTGTTGGTCCTTATTCTAAGCTTTTCTGATTATAAACTTTATTTTGGCTCCATTTCTCAATATTGTTCTCCACATAGACCATTTTAACAAGTTACTTTGGACTCAATTTTCAAACTTTGACCTTGGAAAGCCAATCCCTGCAGGACAAGATCCCCATGTTGCCCTAGCTCAGTACACTGAGACCCAAATCAAAGACACATTTCTCCTGGGCCCACTTTCATCTTCTACAAAGGCCAGCCAGACCTGCCTCTTTGCCTGATAGAGCCCATTACAGAACAGCAATCAGATGCACTTCAGAAGCACATAACTGAAGTTAGTGTACATTCATGCTCTGGTGTTTTGGATACAACTGGCCAGAGTTCAAATCACCATAGACTCAGGACTTCCTAAACAAGAGATTTTAAGATGCATAAAACAGTTTTTTAAAACACTAAGACTGCAGGTACAAAAACCCACATTACATTAACTCAATTTCACCTATCCTGATTTTGACATTGAAAAATAAATGGCTAGAACCCTATGTGAATTTTTTCATCATTTATCCTTATATTGCTGGCATCTGTTCATAGACCAATTAAATTTCCTGGCAAGACATAAGAAGAGCAGCAACACCTATTGCCGGGATGGATGTGAGGTAAAATTGTACCAACATGCATTGTCTGTGGAAATATGAAAGGTGAAATCAGTCTGGCAATGCTTATTCAAATTAAGTATACATACCCTTGGAGCCAATAATGCCACCCTAAGAATCTATCCTATAAAATAAAAGCATCAGTAAATTAGAATATATATGCAATCAGCAGATTGCAGCATTAATCATAATGGCAGAAAACTGGAAACAGTAAATTCCTATCTAGAGAGGAATAAATAAATTATGATATACCCACACTATAAAATTACACATCCATTAGAGGAACAAATCAAAGCTATACCAAACAACTTGAAGAAACATTCATATACTATGAACACTTTCTGAAAAACAATTACTTCCCACAATTGTGTGTATACATATGTGTACATACTCCAGTATTTAGATGTGCATATATATATATATATATATATATATATCCCATATATATGTATATAGTTTATGTATGAATACATATTATATGAATTATATGAGTGCAGAAGGATTAAACACATTAAGATGTTGAGATGAGTTACCCTGTATGTGAGGAGGGTAGAGCTAATGCAGCATAGCCAGAAAGTGAGTGAAAGAGGAGAAATGCAAAAATGGAAAAGTTAAAAAAAAAATTGTATTGAGAGTTTAAAGTATATATCTGATCCTTTGTGTAAAATGAGGTACATGTGTGGGACTATGCATCTAGAAATTGCTTAAAAATAATTTTTAAAAATTCTGAAATGTTCTAAATTAAATTACAGCAGACCATATGAAATCAAGAGACAAGGGAAATTAATAAGTTAACAGTCATAGATCAGAATCAACACAAAGTTTTGAATGTATGTTAAAAGTTCGAACCAACATCATGATAGCTATCTAGAAAAATCAGCCAACCACCAGACACCACCCGCATTTTGCTTAAGCATGATCATTCAGGGTTGCTGCCCACAACCAATCCAGATGCATCAAATATGTTTTCCTTATGGGCTATTTACTTATCCCACAACTTTCCCCACTTCACCTTTTCCCACTCGCCCCTTTATTTATAGCCACTATAAATTCTTTCTAAATAACTTCTACTTTTCTTCCCCAAACTCATTGTATAAAAGAGCTCCATCAACCCCAGGATGGTGGTCATGTTTGTCTTCTCCATCCAGCCCTGCTGCTGATGGTTCAGACTGCACACCTCAGGACCAGGTCATTTTCTGGCTAGCATGTATCTCAATAAATGCTTTTATCCAGAATAGCATTAACAGTAAGCTATAACTACATCTCTAGTATTAGTGTTGCCATTTGTTGATAATGACTACTATTCTTTACTGGCATAAGTCATAATATTATTTAGTTCTTTCAGAAGCATCAGTGATATACCTCTGTAGACTTCTGAAGGTTATCATGGCATGAAGCAAGAAGGGACGTTTTCTCCCATTTCTGTACAACTTGATTGGCTTCTTCTATCTTCTGCTCACAACTTTTTTGAGAATTCAGCAATGTCACCTCATAAAATTCTTGAATATCTGTGAAGAAAATGTAAGGGAAGAATCAAAATGTCAAGCACTATGTCATAAATAGCTTGTGCATGCATGTGTATATGGAAAATCCTGCTGATTAAAACAAGTGCATAAATATGTATCCCAAAGAAAAATAATAATAAAGGAAATCATGAAGATTGCATTTTTGTCTGCATGAGAATTCTTATAGCAGCTTTATTCATAACTGTACAAACTAGGAGTAACCAAGATGTCTTTCAACTGTTGAGTGGATAAACAAAATAGTAAATCCATATGATGGACTACCATTCAGCAATAAGAAGGAAAGAACTATCAAGCCATGCAAAACATGAATGAGTCTTAAGTGCATATGACTAAGTTAAATAGGCTACATTTTTCATCATACAATTCCATTTTTATAATATTTTGGAAAAACAAAACTAAAGACATGCAATAATCAGTGATTGCTAGAGGTTCTGGATCAGGGGAGGAGGACTGGATAAAGCACAGGTGATGAAAATAATCTGTAATTATTCTTAATAGTGAACACCTAACATGAAGCATTTGAAAAACACATAAAACTTCATAGCACAAAGAGGAGACCTTATGTAGGTGATTTTTTAAAAAATTATTTAGAAGGTCAAGGAATTCCAAGATGAAATGAAGAATATGACAAAAGAATCTAACCATATTACAAATGTACAATGTTTTTGTATATTTTGTCTTTGGTTTTGTATAGTTTCTTTGCCTTTTAGTTTCTACTCATTTTCAGGCCATCACCTTTTTCTCCTACTGCCTCCAGTGAGGTTACTTGATACATTTGAAATGCAATAGGGGAAACAGTGTGGGATACATTGGAACTCTCTGTACTACCTCTGCAACCTTTCTATAAGCATCAAAACAACTCTAAAATAAATAGGTTATTTTTAATTGTCTTTTTACAAGACATTGCACAATCACTGTTAGAAACCTGCCCAAATAAGCCCCAAAATGAATGCTTTCATAAATCCACCTTCAGGTTTACAATGTAAATGGATTAAAAATACATGAAATGTGATTTTGAGGACATCTGCTTCTGGCACTGACTAAGTGCTCTGAAGGGTAACGAGGCACTGAACTGGACAAGATGCATGCTTTGAAGCATTACTGGTGTTGCAGCAGACAGGGTACAACTCCAAAACAAATCTCTCTCTCTCTCTCTCTCTCTCTCTCTCTCTCTCTCTCTCTCTCTCTCTCTCTCTCTCTCTCTCTCTCTCTCTCTCTCACACACACACACACACACACACACACACACACCTGAGCTGAGATCAGAGTAGCTAAGAAATTGAAGTTAACAGCAGTGAACAGACAAAAAAGGATGGAACTGTTCTGAAGGTAGCTACCAATGGCAGACTTTCTATCAGCATTTTGGACCTTATACCGGTAAGTAGAAGAACGCAAACCCTTGAATTTTCTCACTGAGTCAAGATCCTCAGGGATGCTGGAATAATTCTGTCAGTGGCTCCCACTGGCTACTGCCAGCAGCAGCAGAAAATGTTTTCTAACAGAAATCTTAAGGCTGAAGGACTCATAAATCAGGATCAAGAAATGAGCTCACAGAGATCACAAACCAAAAATAATAATAATAATAATAATAATAATAATATAAGGCATCTCACTATGGATAAAATTCAGCAGGAACAACAACTTTAGGTTAGATGACCAGTTACCATTTATTTTGGAATTTTCTAACTTAGGATATAGAAAAACTATGCAAAACATTAAAGAAATGATGGTCACAATCACAAAGATAAGCAAATACCAAGAATCTAGTAAGAATTAACAGGAATAATGGGGGAAACAAAAGTAACTTCTAAAAATTAATAAATATAATTCTTGAAAATAGTCAAATTTCAAGATTCCTTCCCATCAATTTTAAGGATATAAACACTGTTTTATAAGCAACATTTGCAAGTTGCCAAATTTTGAAATATTAGATACATAAATTATCCAGAAATAGAAGCAAATTTATCATACTTATTTTAAGGATTCATACCAAGTTAAACTTTGAAACATAATGAATAGCGGTAACTTGATCACATTTAGAAAATGCTCTGGATAGTATTTTACCATTAAATTTGAAAATCTTCATTAACTTATCGCCCCCAAATCTGTGAAGTGCTCATTCTATTTAACTCCTTTGTCTACTTATTCTCCCTCCCTCCCTAAGTAACTTCTAGAGTGGAAGAAGATAATCTTAATTAAGTCAAGGATTACTTCAATTTGAAGATAGTTCTCCAACCAATGGTAAAGTTTACTTCTGGTAAGGGAGCATTATTTTTTAATGCCTGACATACATCTGTTCATCACTTCCCAAGCATCTCTTTTTGATACCCTCCCATATCCCCAACACCACAAAAACCGCCACTCTCTGTCCATTTCCTCTGCCAGAGTTCAGGCCCGCACCATCTCTTGTGCACACTCTTCCCTATGCCCAGATGCCCTTCTGACACATAAAAATCCTACTTTTCCTTTAACCCCCGTCTCAGCACTATGCCTTGGTGAAAATAATATTTGGAGTCACAGATCTAAACATGAAATGTCATCAGCATAGAAATTATTCTTACTAAAACTGAGTGCAATTGAGCAGGATATGTGTGAGAGTCAGAACACCCATGCAGCTATCATTAAAAAGAAAAAAACGCTGTGTGGGGAGTTTGGGGGGAAGTGTACAATATTGTTTCTTTCCTCCTATTCCCACAAAGTATCATTCAGATTTATTTAAGAGTTACTTCTATTCTACTTTATATTAGAAGTTGTTGTTCACCTACCTATCCTCAATTCAACATTTCAATTCAATAATTTTGAAGTGCCAGGCAAGGCCATTAAGAATGAAGAAATTGTCCTAGCTTTCCATGTATTCTCTACTATCCAGCATCACATTTTACATTCAGCAAGCACAATGAATGCTTCCTAATTTTAGTTTATTTGTGTTCTCTATTTAATGCTTGGATACGGAAGAAAAATCATTGAGTAAAGTCAAATTTCTTCACACTTAGGATGGCAGACCACCTGCATATTATTTGGATTATGTTTTTATGTCTACTTTCTTTGGGCACACTGCTAGCACTTTTTACTTTGCACCTTCCTCCTTCAAATGAGAAAGTTTTGATACTTCTGATTATATATTCAAAATAAATTCCTAAAATTCTAAGTACATATCCATGCTGGCCTCACAATTGTTTTATGAAATACTTTATAAATTACTGTCAAATTTACAGATGAGTGCTTCTCAAACTCTAATGTACACATGAATCTTAATCACCTGGAGATCTTGTTAAAATGGAAATTATAATTAAGGTCAGGTGGGGGACCTGAGTCTCTGCAGTTCTAACAAGCCCCCAGGTGATGTCAGTGAATTCCGATCCTCCAGCAACACTGGACCTAAGAAATAATGCCTCTGAAGATAGAACCTAAGGTTTTATATTCTCATTTCAAACATCTTCTGTTGAGTTATTACAATCCTCTTCATCTTCAGAGTAAGGGATGGAGTGAAAAAATCTCAGTAAGAGAAGCAAATTGGCAAGAGAAGAACTCTTCCCATTGCCTGAAAAATAATAGTAACTATAATGTTACTGACTAAATTTATTCAGATTTAGGTAGCTTGCAAACCCCATTAAAAGGAACTCTATTTCAGTACTGGCCTTAGGATACATTAAAACAGAAAAATAATCAGCTTCAAGGTGATGTCTAAGACAGTCATTATTCAGTCCAATATCTCTCTTTTGTTTTAATCTACACTGGTAAAGATAAGATCTGGACTTCTAATGACGATTCTGACACATCTAGGTCTTCAAATGTCAAAGAGTATAATAAATGAATCCCATAATAAATAGAATTGTCTCTTTAAATGCAATCATAAAAACTCATATACTGTGCTCAAAATACTTCATCTCCTGCCAAGCAGAGGCAACCTGACATGGCATACTTATTTCAATGATGGTGCTACTTCCTCAAAAGACCCTTCAGGTTTCTCTTACAGATATGCCTTTCAGCATCTGAGAAATTAATTTTGATACCCTCAGAAGTGGTGAATCTTTTTTCATTTGATAAAGGTTTGATTTTTTTTTAATGGCCAATATTCATCAGACAAACTGTGAATATCATGAGTGATAGAGAAATGGATATGCTTTTACACGGCTTGAATTAAACTTAAAAAATATGACTCAAGTCATGAAATGTTATTCTTGTATGACTCACAAATAGATCTGCAATTATCTACTTAACAACAATAAAACAAAAAAGTAACAGTGCAGAACACTTAACATATTTACCATATTTTTCACTCCATAAGACACACTTTTTTTCCCCCAAAAGTTGGGGGAATGTCTGTGCATCTTATGGAGCAACTATTGTCACAGACCATGATGTGTATTATCTGACCTGTCAGTGGTGGTGACAGCTGTTAGAAGAGGAAGCAGTGGGCCCACGCGAAACCCCTGGGGATTCTTAAATGTCCCACTTTACTGATGAATCTCAGGGTGTCTGGTCAGTTGCCATCCAGCTCTGCCCATCACCTGGGACCTGGGAGAGTGCAGAGAGCCACCTGACACTCTCAGCTACAACCGCTGACCTGTCGAATCAGCTGAGGCTAATAACGGGTATGAGGCACAGTGCCAATTGCCAATTGTCTTTGACACTGGATGGGGTTTGTGTCAGGGTGGGGTCTGTGTCAGTAGAATCACCTCCAATCACCAATCACTGTGTCTTAAGCTCTGCAAATCATGAAGGCAAATGGGTGGAGCTGAAGTAACATGTTCTCAGCTGGCTACCGGCTCTGTTAGATGCTACAGCTGTCTCATCTATCTCCATACTGTTTCCAGGGCAAACCAGATTTTTGTGTGAGGAGGCCAGCAGTAACTGGGTGAGCAACCATAAATGCTGAAGTTTGTAGTATAGAAAGGGAGTTATGGTGGGGTCACTATTCTAGTAGCAACACAGGCAATGAGAGGATAAGGGGTATCACTAGCCATAACAGGGACTGGGGTAGTCTGCCAGAACCTGTAACTAGGATAGTGATACTCTCAGTGACTGTTATAACTAGTGATACCTCTTAACTCCCTCAATCCCTGTTATTAAAGGCCCCCATAAATTCTGACACTAGCAATGATGAGTACTTGGTGTTCCCAGAAAACTAGAAGAGTACTTGAACCTTAAAGTCTCTCCTCATTTGTTAATCACAGTGATGGTGGTTCTTAATACCACTGTTGACTGATGTTCATTTTACATGGTTGAAATAATATTCTGTTATATTTTATTAAATATTTTAGTACACCATTTGGTTCAGAATATTTTTTCTTGTTCTCTAAACCTAGGTGTGTCTTATGGTCAGGTGCATCTTATAGTGAGAAAAATATGGGTATACAGTATTCCCTGACTTATCACAGGTATTACATTCTAGACCCTCCCATGAAGTAGGAACCTTACATTTATTCTACACTCTTAAACCTACGTAACTTTAACAACATACATATACAGTACCGCAAAATACCACAATATAGCGAAAAATCCACGATAAATAATTAAATGCAATATTTTTTAAAATCCAGCAATACAGTGAGACCGCAATAACTGATGTATACATTTTTATCCATTAAATCACAGGCTGGAATAGAAGTGACAGGGAAGGCTCTTCTTGCTCCCTCCCATGCCAGCCTTCATGTTGCCATGGATAGTATGATGGGGAGTCACCTCTGCTCCCTGCAAACCAGAAACCTCTTTGGAGCTTATTATTGTTTCATTTGTGTGTGTGTGTGTGTGTGTGTGTGTGTGTGTGTGTGTGTTTGGCACATATGGCTATAACTCACCAAAGCTGTTTAACCCCCAAAATTCACTGAAGCTAAGAATTTTTGCCTTACAGACTCAATAAAGAGATAGTAATCTTTGTCAGTGAGACTTCTTGGAAGACATATGCCTTGTGCTTCTTCCAGCATCTTTCATTTTCTATAAAGTTTCCCATTCCACATACCTGATTATGAATTCACCTGAACAGCAGAACACATTTTTTTTAAACAATTAAAGCTGGCCATCTCCGCGTCAGCCTCCAGCCCGAGCTCCAACGAGCTGAGCGGCACTAACTGGTGAACTGAAGGGAACTTCCGGCC
This sequence comes from Furipterus horrens, assembly GCF_987537825.1. Lineage (NCBI taxonomy): Eukaryota > Metazoa > Chordata > Mammalia > Chiroptera > Furipteridae > Furipterus > Furipterus horrens. The sequence goes on along the minus strand of NW_028327172.1, from coordinate 60,473,744 downwards.
AAGATGGAGGCTTAGACAGACATGCTCGGCCTCCCTCTACAACTAGAGAGGAATACAACTACTTCAAAACAAAAGATAACTAGAAATTCCAGAAAATGAAACTACACAGAAGCCCAACGTATGAAGTTATAGACCAGCGGCGCCTTTTGGGCAGGTAGGAAGAGTGAAAGTGGGCGGTGCTGTTTGCGGTCGCACCAGGGGCAGTGGCAGGGAGAACAATCCCAGTGGCAGGGAGGACAATCCTGGCTGCAGTCAAACCCCGGCGGCTCGCGACCCCAACGCTGGGAGAAGCAGCCACCACATCGCCTCGAACAGTGAGGCCCAGGGGGTGGGAGGACGGATCCCGGTCTCCTAGCGGAATAACTGTGTGAATCCATCTTGGACCCCCGCCCCCACACAAAGCACCATAGGGCTGCGAAATAGGTTGCGGATTGCCACTGGTCGCTGGGCAGTGACAACAAAGCGCCGGGGAGAAAGGTTGCAGATCGGCGCCAGTCGCTGGGTTGTGACGAGAACATAGGCACTGCCCCCTATAGCCGGCCCAAGAAAACAAAACGCATCTGTCAAAATGAGGCAGACAACTATAGAAATCCCGGTGGCACAGCTCACCAGGCAACAGATGAAGAATCTGACAGATGAACAAATAAGAAACCTGTCAGAGGCTCAGTTCAGGGCCATTGTTATCAGGTGGCTTACAGAATTAACAAAAGATCTGGAAAAAGATGAGAAAGAATCGAAAAACACTCATACTGAAAGGAACAAAACCACATACGAGACAGATGGTGAGGAAATAAAATCCAAAGTTCATATCAACAAACCAGAACACAAAGAAGGAACAAACAGTCAACCAGTGCAGAGAGAAAAAACGGGAGGCAAGGAAAATGATGAGAGGATCAGAAACCTCTGGGACAGCTATAAAAGGCCCAACATAAGAATCATTGCTTTGCCAGAGGGCGAAGAAGATGAACTAGAAATTGAAAAATTAAGTGAAAATATAATAAAGCAGATCTTCCCAAACTTGGGGAAGGAAATAGACTTACAGGTCCAGGAAGCACAGAGAATTCCAAAAAAACTGGACCCAGGGAGAACCACTCCAAGACACATTATAATCAAAATGTCAAAAGTTAAAGATAAAGAGAGAATCTTAAAAGCAGCAAGAGAGAAGAAAAGAATCATGTACAAAGGGGTCCCAATTAGACTATCAGCTGACTTCTCAAGGGAGACCCTGCAGGCAAGAAGGGACTGGCAAGAAATATTCAAAGTAATGAAAAGCAAAAACCTACAACCACGAATACTCTATCCAGCGAAATTGTCATTCAGAATAGAAGGGCAGAGAAAGTGTTTCCAGGACAAAATAAAACTGAAAGAGTTCATTAGATCCAAACCACTGTTATATGAGATGTTAAAGGGACTGGTTTAGAAAAGGGAGGATCAAAACTATGAACACTAAAATGAAAACTGCATCACAAGAAACAACAACAGAAGCTAGGGAATTGAAACAAAGGCAAACTAAACAGGCAACGAGAGTGGAAAAAGAACTATAGGTATGGGGAGCATATTGGGGGGAGGTCAGCAGGGAGGGGGAAGGGGGAGAGGGAGAGAGATGATATAGGAATTAAGGATCATGGTAGGAGGGAATGGAGTAGACAGAAAGAGGTTGAGAAGAACTATATGCACAACTAATGGACATGGTCTAAAAGGGGGAGACAACTGGAGGGAGGGGTGCCACCGGGTGGAGGGGAGAAGAGGGAAGGGAAATTGGGACAAATGTAACATTATAATCAATAAAACACATTTTAAAATAAATAAATAATTAAAGCTGTTACACGGTGCAGTTTTTGTGTTCCATTGGCCTTTCCTGACCAACTGATTCCATTTGGGGAGCCAGATAAATGCTTATGTACAATTTTTACACTGCATCCAAATCCCATACTCTACCTTCTACAAAGCAAAAAAAAAAAAAAATATATATATATATATATATGTATGTATATATATGTGTGTGTGTGTGTGTGTGTGTGTGTGTGTGTGTGTGTATCATTGCCCTTGTCCATTTGAGTCCAGGACTACTAAACACTGAAGCACAGAAACAGAATTCCCAATAAAAATTTTATCAGTGTAACAAGTATCCTAATCTTAGACTTCCAGCCAGACCAATTTCTTAAAGGATAGTACCTGGAACTAGAAGGATGAATTTGAATATGAGGAGTGGGTTATAATTAAATGTGGATGAAAAGAAAATAAAAATTAAATTTCATAGCCAAGAATAGAGAGTGGAAGCAAGGTTAGGAGCAGATACAAATTGAGCACCAAATTAGAGAACAAAAGAGGCTAAACCAAAGCAGAGATGAGTGGGAAACCCAAGAGTCCAAGTATTAATACATGATCATACCTAATACATATTGAAAAGGGAAGACCAGAGGATGAGAAAATGATTATGCACAAAAGGTTCAAGCAAATTTCCACAATGTTCTGATATGGTTAGGCTTCTTCTATGCTTAGATAAGCACAAAGAGGAAGAAGGGAGAGAGGGAGAAAAGAAGGGAGGGAGCGATGGTGGAGGAGAACTATAGGATGCAGAAAGGAAAAGAAGGAGGAAGAAAAATATGGGTGAGGGAGGAAATCTTGGTTTCACAACACTTTCCTCTAGTAAAAGGAACTAAGGCTTTTTGGAGGAAGGCTCAGCCCAGGGCTAGAACACGAAAATTATAAAATGAACCTGGGTCATCCTGTTGCACCAGAAATTCAGGAGTACTGAAAAATCACAGGTCCACATCAAAAGGACATGAAAGCTGGTTTGAATGGGCTCCAACTAACCAAATCTAGATCAATTTGAACATTAAAATAAATTAATAATAGTAATAGCTTATAACCTAGTGAATAAAATAAGGTTCCAGGAGTCCATCCTGACATAAATAAATGAGTGATTAAATGGAGGAAAAGAGAAAGCTCTTCTGTGTAGCAGAATTCTAGCTCACAGACATAGAAGAAATAATGGAATTAGAAAATCACCAATGGACGCTGCAACTAGTAGGTAAAAATTTGACTAGGAACATAATGTTGCACAGTTTCGTGGTATCTACCCACATATTAAAACAAATTTTCAGTAGGAGCCTTCTGTTATCGAGAAACCAAAATGAACACAGCATCATTTCTGTGATATTCCCTTCAAAAATGCATAAGCTGAATCTAATAACTAGGAAACATCAGACAAAACCAAATTGTAGGACACTCTACAAAATACTTGGCCTGCAAACTTCAAAAATGTCAACACCAAGAAAAAAACTGGACTTGCAGCCAAGATGGAGGCCTAGACTGACACGCTCCATCTCCCTCCACAACTAAAAAGGAATACAACTACCATAAAACCAGAAAAAACCAGAAGTACCAGAAAATAAAGCTACGTGGAAGTCCAATGTATGCAGTTATAAAAAAGTGATGCTCATCCAGATGGGTAGGAGGGGCAAAGCCGGGACAGAGAGGTCAAGCTGTGCTGGCAGCAGCTGCTGCAGTGATGGTGGTGGGATGGCGGTAAGCACAGACACCACATATTTAAGGGGAGGTGAGAAACGGCTGGCGAGCACCCCCGGCTGCAGACCAAACCCATCAGCTCACGATTCCAACACCATGGTAGGCAGATCTCCATTGCCTTGGACTGTGAGGGCCAGAGGGTGTGTGGATGGAGGAGAGGGCTCCTGGTCTCTCAGCAGAGAGTGAAAGCAGGAATCCATCTTGAACCCCCACCCCCACACAAAGTGCCACAGTGTGGTGAGAAGGGTCGCCCGGTAGTGATGAGTGCATGGGGCTCTGCCCCCTGTAGTGTAGGAGGTGTGACAGCCCACCCAGGAAGTAAAGGTAAACACAAAACTGTCAGGATGGCACAGATCATGATTGAGATCCCTGTGATGCAGCTGACCAACCAGCAAACACCCAATCTAATGGCTCAGTAGATAGGAAATCTTTCTGAGGCACAGTTTAGAGCTTTGGTTATAAAACTGTTTACAGACCTAACAGCAGATCTTAAACAAGACAGGGAAGGAATGAAGGCTACTCCTGCTGAAATGAACAAAAACATATACGAAACTAATGGTGAGGGAGAGAAAACCAGGGATCAAATCAACAAATCGGATCATAGGGAAGGAACAAACAGTCAACCAGTGCAGAAAGAGGAAATGAAAAGTGAAGAAAATGAGAAGAGGCTCATAAACCTATAGGACAGCTATAAGCGGGCCAACATCTGAATCATAGGGTTGCCAAAAGGTGAAGAAGAACTAGAAATTGAAAAATTATGTGAAAAAATAATGAAGCAGAACCTCACTAACTAGGTGAAGGAAATAGACTTACAGGTCCAGGAAGCACAGAGAGTTCCAAAAAAACTGGACCCAGGGAGAACCACACCAAGACACATAATCAAAATGTCAAAAATTAAGAATAAAGAGAGAATCTTAAAAGCAGCAAGAGAGAAAAAGAGAATTATCTACAAAGGGGTCCCAATAAGACTCTCAGCTAATTTCTCAAAAGAAACTCTTCAGGCAAGAAGGGACTGGCGAGAAATATTCAAAGTCATGAAAAGCAAAACCCTACAACCACGATTACTCTATCCAGTGGAGCTGTCATTCAGAATAGAAGGGCAGAGAAAGTGCTTCCAGGACAAAGTGAAACTGAAGGAGTTCATTAGATCCAAACCACTGTTGCATGAAATGTTAAAGGGACTTGTTTAGGAGAAAGAGGATCAAAACTATGAACATTAAAATGAAAACTGTATCACAACCACCAACAACAGAAGCTAGGGAATCGAAACAAAGGCAAATTATGTAGGCAGCAAGAGTGGGAAAAGAATTATAAGTATGGGGTATATTTGGGGCATACATCAGTGGGGAGGGGGGAGGGAGGAGAGGGAGGGAGATGGTACAGGAATTGAGAAGCATAGTAGAAGGGAGTGGAGTAGACAGGAAGATGTTGAGAAGAACTATATGCACAACCAATGGGCATGGACTAAGGGGGGGACAACTGGAGGGAGGGGGGTCACTGGGTGGAGGAGAGCAGAGGAAAAAGAAATTGGGACAACTGTAACAGCATAATCAATAAAGTGTAATAAAAAAAAAAAAAAAAGGCTGGTGAAGTATTACAGATTAAAGGGGACTAAATCAGCATGACATGCCCTTACCAGAGGCTCAGTGGGCTTGGGCATTGTCCCACAAAGTAAAAGGTCATGGTTTGATTCACAGCAAGGGCACATGCCTGGGTTGCAAGCCAGGTCACCGTTGGTGTCAATGTTTCTCTCACAAATCAATGTTTCTCTTCCTCTTTCTCCTTCCCCTCCCCTCTCTCTAAAAATAAATAAATAAAATATTTTTTTTAAAAAAAGAGACATGACAATTAAATGTAATGGGTGATCCTGGATAGATCCTGGACCATATATCTATGTCCATAAAAGATATTTTGAAGACAACTGCTGAAATTGACCATGGACTGTGCATTAGGTAATAGTATTGTATTAATGTTAAATTTCCTGGTTTTGATACCTGCGTTAGAGAGAGAGAAAGAGAGAGAGAGAGAGAGAGAGAGAGAGAGAGAGAGAGAGAGAGAGAGAGAGTGAGAGAAAATATTCTTGTTTTTAGCAAATATACATTGAAGTATTTAGTGTGATAAAGGGGCCTGATGTCCCCATCTCACTCTCAAATAGTTGTTAATAATAAGTACACATAGATATATATGTATATCTATGTGTATACAGAAACACACACGTATATAGAAAATGATGAATCAAATAGGGCAAGATGTGAATCACTTGTAAGTCTGGGTAAACCAAATACATTGGAGCTCCTTGTCCTATTTTAGCAATTTTCCATAGGTTAAAAAGTATATAAAATATAAAGCTTTTTAAATGGTAAGTGACTAGGAGATATTAGGGTTAAGTGTGAAGTTGAGAACTATTCAGTAGCATTAGTAATAAATATCTAGACATAAAAGATTCAAAGAGGAACAAAGTATAAAGTGCAGAATGCAATGGAAGACGTTGATCAGTGGAGCATAAGTGAAGTCATATAACAACCTAGAAGTCAAAGCACAAGCTTTGAAGTCAGACCCACATACCATGGTTCTGCTACTTACTAAATGTGTGACTTTTGGCAAGTTATTTAACTTCTCAAAGCCTCAGTTTCTTCACCTAAAAAGTTTATATATATAAGTACATCAAACAATCAAACAGGTACCTAGAACATAATAAATGCTACTTCTATTCTTTTGATTAATGCATCATCTTTGTGCAATGCCATGTACACAGAGGGCTCATTAAATGTCAGAAACTCGAACAGAAAACATGCTTAACAAGGAGTCATTTCTTCCAGCACAGTAAAGAGCACAGACATTTGAAGCAATAAGTATTGGGTTGGCCAAAAAGTCTGTATGGTTTTTTTCCATAAAATAAAAGACAAATTTTTCATTTTCACCAATAATTTTATTGATTTGGATATTTTGAGTATGTTAGCTATCTCCTGCTTGGTATGATTGTTTTCAGTGAATGTCTTGATTTGATCGCTATCAACTTTAACTGATCTACCCAACCATGGAGCATTGTCCAGCAAGAAATCTCCAGCACAAAACTTCACAAACCACTTTTGACCCATTCAATCAGTCACAGCACCCTCTCTATACATTGCACAAATCTTTTTTTGCCTTTCAGTTGTTTTTACCTTTCTTGAAATAATAAAGCATAATATGCCAAAAATGTTGTGTATCTTCTTCCATCTTCAGTATTAAAATGGCTACACAAAAATTTACTGATTTTGATAAGTTTTTTTAAATGCATGCTGATATGACAGCTATCACAATACAATCTAACAAAGATGCTTCAAATTAAGTTAAAAACAACTAAGCACTATTAAAACCATCTTCCAGAAAAAAAAACAAATGAATTTTTTGCCCAACCCAATAGAACTATACTTGAGAAAGGCAGAAAACTGCTATATACATGTTTTAAGAAGTAGCTAATTGAAACTGAAATTTTAATAGAAATACATTAAGATATGCCTAAAGCAATACAGTATTTTCCCTCATAAAAAGGCTTTTTCAAATACAATCCCTAAAACAAATTTTAATTCAAAATATTTTTCATGAATAAGGGTGATACTTCCAGTTGTTCAAAGCACAGGTACTAAACAAACTCAAGATATTGTTAATGCAAATCAGCCAGTTTTTTATCAGCACTTATACTCCCAAACCACCACCAGGTGTCTTATTCTATATCTAGGAGATAATTAACTTTCAATTTCACATCAATTATCCAAGATACAGGAGTTTTACAAATCCTTTTTATCTTACAAAGATTTGTCAAGTAAACTCCACAAAGCTTGGAAAATACATAACTATAAGTAATTGTGTATGATCCTACTTTTAAATTCCATAGTTCTGCATGCCTCACCTGCAAAAAAAAAAAAAAAAAAAAACACAAATATCTTCTAGTCTGTGATTAGGTATTGATATTGCTCACTGAGGGAGGGAAAGAAATTAGCATTTGTCATTTATCCACCATATGTTAGGCAGTCATACTTTGAAAACATCATTTATTTCACTTAGTCCTTACAAACATATTCTGAGGCATTTCTATCATACCTAATTTAGAGCTGGAGAAACAGACTTGCTCAATGTCACCAGGCTGTGCAGTGACAGGGCCAGGACTAGAACACGTATTTGACACAAAAGTCTACACTTTTTTTGCTACACCATGCTGCAGTGATATGCCTTATGGAACATTAAGAGTTAACTGAATGTTATCAATGCTAAAATATGAATATCTCATTGTCGATGCATGGCTAAAATATTATTTAGGAACTTTTCCTGATCACCAGGTGGAAGGGAAATCAAGAAACCTAAGAAATTCTTTTGAAAACTTTCCAAGGCCTGTTACCAAGAATACTTCAATCTTAACTGCACAGTGCTTAGTAGAAGCTATTTCGTTTCTCTCCCCATCAGCAAAAATTTAACAGAATGAGAGTTGGGGCTCCAGGGACCATATCTTCCTAGCTGATGAATGTCAAAGGGAGGCAAGCATGCTTCTGTACAGAGGTAGCTACAGACTGTCAGCATAGTTATGCTTGGAGACAATTAAATGTAAACAGAGGTTACTACAAATGACTTCATTAGCATCAGCATCTCTGGTTTGCTTTACTCAGGCCATGAACACAGGGTATTCAATAAATATCAGATAGCTGGTAATATTCTAACTATTTTTTCCCGTGGAATTAGAAGATAATTAAGGTAATTGCCTTTAGCAGAAAATAACTAAAAAATATGATATATAGGTATGAGATTAAAAAACAGACTGAGGGGAAAATAAGAAAATCAGATAGGAGAAAAAGACAGCAAGATCAATAAGAAATAAGAAACCAGACTGTAAGGGAAACTTTACTCTCAGGCACATAAATATAGATTTATTTAGTATTCCATTTAATGGTGATTTTATGTAATTTTATAATCAATCCAATTAACCATCTCGGAAGAGGCCAGAACAGCATTCAGTCTCTGGGGAGAAGTTTTCCACAGGGACATGTGTTAAGTAGGAAAATAAAACTTTGTCTGAAATGCAGAAAGACAGTGTCCCTCTCATCTTCTCAAATCTAGTATAGAGAGATTATTATTACTACAATTTGCCAAAATATTGTCCTTTGTTTGTTTTCACTTTGTTCTTTATCTTTTCTTCTTATTTTGGACATATAGCTCAGAATCATAACACAAGACTGTATAGACATTTATTCATAAATACCAAAAGCTTAGGGGTTTTTTTTTGTTTTGTTTTTTTATGTGTAACATGAGGTGAAGGGTATTTCTTTGGCAGATTAAACATCTAATGTCAACGAGCACTTTAGAAAAGTGTCACATTCCACTCCTCCAGAAGGACTGATTTAAATGGCAGTCTGTAATCACTTCATTTGGAATTGGTCCAAGGAGTGACAGCTGAGGGCTAAACTCAAAAAGAAAACTGCTCTTCAGCATCAGTGCACCAATTTATCTGAAAGATGAATTCTAGATTGTAAAAATAATTGAAAATATACTACCATAAAATTCATAACATTTTATTATAATTATGGTATCATTTCCATTATATATAATTACATGATTCTATATAAATGACTTAATAATAATTTATTATAATGTATAAATTAACTATATAAAGTTAATTACCATACACGTATCATTCATAATAGCACAGGTATAATCACATCCATTATATTATTAAGTATATTTTATTGATTATGCTATTACAGTTGTCCCAATTTTTTGGCCTTTGCCCCCCTCCACCAAGTACCCCCTTTCCTCCAGCAATTCCCCACCTTAGTTCATTTCTGTAGGTCATGCATTTAAGTTCTTTGGTTTCTCCATTTCCTTTGCTATTCTAAACATCTGCCTGTCTATTTTGTACCTACTAATTATGCTTCTTGATCCCTGCACCATTTCCCCTATTCTCCCCCTTCCCACTCCCAGCTGATAACCCACCATATGATCTCCATATCTGTGAATCTGATCCTGTTCTAGTTGTTTGCTTAGGTTGTTTTTGTTTGGGGGGATTCACTTGTTGATAGTTGTGAGTTTGTTGTCATTTAAATGTTCATGATTTTGATCTTCTTTTTCTTGAATAAGTCTCTTTAACATTTTATATAATAATGGCATGGTGATAATGAACTCCTTTAGCTTTACCTTAACTGGGAAGCTATTTTATCTGCCCTTCCATTCTAAATGATAGCTTTCCTGGATAGAGTAATCTTGGTTGTAGGTCCTTGTTTTTTATCACTTTGAATGCTTCTTGCCAATCCCTTCTTGCCTGCAATTTCTTTTGAAAAGTCAGCTGACAGTCTTATGGGAACTCCTTTGTAAGTAACTCTCTTCTCTTGCTGTTTTTAAGATTCTTTATCTTGAAACTTTGGCATTTTAATTATGATGTGTCTTGGTGTGGTCCTTTTGGAGTCCAACTTGTTTGGGACTCTGTGATTCCTGGACTTAAATGTCTATTTACTTTGCCAAATTAGGGAAGTTTTCTTTCATTATTTTTTCAAATAAGTTTTCAATTTCTTGCTCTTCCTCTTCTCTTTCTGGCACCACTATTATTCATATGTTGACATGTTTGGAGAGGTCCCAGAGTCTTCTTCTCTCCTTGTTTTTTTGAATTCTTTTTTCTTCATTCTGTACTGGTTGACCATTTATTTCTTTCTCATGTTCCAAATCATTGATTTGAACCTTCTTTCCCTTTACTACTGGTACCCTGTGGGTTTTTCTTTATTTCATTTAGTGTAGCTTTCATTTTTTCCCTCATGCATTTGTCATACTCAGTCATTTCTCTGAGCATCCTTATTACCAGTGTTTTGAACTCTGCATCTAATAGGTTAGCTATCTCTTTTTCACTTCATACTTTTTCTGGAATTTTAATATGCTCCTTCACCTAGGCCATACTTCCCTGTATCCTCAATTTGGCAGCCTCCCTGCATTTGTTTCTGTGTATTAGATAGAGCTACCACACCTATTATGTTGTAAGGGGTGGAGCCTTAGGTATTTGTCAGTGTGGGGCAACCTGTATCACCGCTTTGTGGCACTGTAGGTGGGGGAGGGGTCAGAGAGGGAACAATGCTACTTGCTGGGCACTCACCCCTTTTCCAGCAACTTCACCTACTTCACATATGCAACTGGCGCCCCTCTAGCTGATGCCCTGGTTCCCAGAGTGGGTGGGTTTCCATATGTTCTAGGACTGTCGAGGCCCTCTAAATGAGCTCTCCCAAGAGATGCTTTTCACAGCTAGAAGCCGTTTGGCTTTATTCTCCCAGCGCTGGAAACATGAGCACCACAGTCTAGCTTGGGCCTGGGATCACTCCCCAACTGTCTCTCATGGCTTTTAACTGCCACACATGAATGTGGGGCTGCTCTTTTCACCTGCCACAGCTGCTGCCTTGCCACCACCGCCTTGCCTTCACCACACCACATCCTCTCTGCCCCAGCTCCCCATCTCCCTCTCTCTTGCCCATCTGGATATTTCTTCTTTAAATCCTTGTTTATCAGACTTCTTGATAGTTTGATTTTCTAGCAGTCCTGATTGTTTTTGTTTTGAGGTTAGTTGTAATCCTTCATATGGTTGTGCAAGGAGATGAAGTGTGTCTACCTACACCCCCATCTTGGCCAGAAGTCTTAATTTCCATTATATTATTTTTCTAATAAATAATTTATCGTTGTTCTATTACAGTTGTCCCCATTTTTCCCCCTTTGCCTCCTCCACCCATCCCACCCCCACTCCCAGAGACAATCCCCATTCCGTTGTCCATGTCCACAGGTCATTCCTTGACTAATCCCTTCTCCTCCTTCCCACCCCTATTTCCCTACCCTCTGGTCACTGTCATTCTGTTCCTTGTTTCCATGCCTCTGGTTTTATTTTGCTCATTTGTTTCATTCATTAGGTTCCACTTATAGGGGAGATTATATGATATTTGTCTTTCACCGCCTGGCTTATTTCACTTTGCATAATATGCTACAGTTCCATCCATGCTGTCATAAAAAGTAGGAGTTCTTTTTTTTTCTGCTGCATAGTATTCCATTGTAGAAGTAACCCAAATGTTTGGGTTACTTCTACTTTTTAGCTATTATGATTGATGTTAACTGTTTACATTAATTTACATCCAAATTGTTGTGTGGATGTATGTTTTTATTTTACTTAGGTATATAAGTAGGAATGTGGACTTGCTGGACTATATATAGTAAATTTATGTTTTCAGAAACTACCAAAATGGCTGCATCAGCAATGTATAAGGGTTCCAGTTTCTCCCTGTCTTTGTCAGCACTAGTTACTGTGTTTCATTACAGCCATGCTAGTGGTTACAACATGGAATCTCATAGTGGTTTCAGGTGGCATTTTCCTGGTGACTACTAATGTTGACCATCTTTTCATGTGCTTAGTGGGTATTTGTTTATCTTTCGTAAAATGTCTATTAGAATCCTTTGTCTATTTTTAAAATTGGGTTATTTGCCTTGTTGAATTCGAAGAGTTATATAACTAGATTCAGAGAAGGAAAACTCTGACTCCAAAAAACCTCCGCTGCCTTGCGGCATACCTCTTCAGGGGAAAGGCTAAGGGAGTAAACCCCGACAGAAAATCCGGAGCCGGAGTCCCTAAGGCGGTTTGACGTTGTAGTCAACACCGGCAACTCCTGCGGCACACCTGAAGCCAAGCTGTATTGACTTCGTCTTTCCCTTGGACCCTTCAGCTGCGAAGAGAGGGGGGGTCTGCTGCATGGGCAACAGCAGACCCTCCATATCACCCTGCCCAGGCTCTGTAGCTTCAGCTTCACTGGAGAGGACACTCCAGCGTCATCGCAAGATGTCGATTTAACACGGGAGGAGACAGATACCGTGTCACTCCCGAGTCGGACTGCACAGCCATTCTCGGCGGTGCAGATAGACCCTTAAGAAGCTACACCATCGTCTCTTGAGACGGACGGCTGCCGACGCCGACGAGTATTCCATTGTGTAAATGTACCACAGTTTTTTGATCCACTCATCTACTGTTGGGCACTGAGGCTGTTTCCAGTGTCTAGCTATTGTAAATAGCACTGCTATGAACATAGGGGTACATAGGCTCTTTGAATTGGTGTTTCAGCATTCCTAGGATATAATCTAGCAATCAAATCACTGGATCAAAAAGCAGTTCCACTTTTACTTTTTGAGGAAATTCAGTACTGTTTTCCACAGTGGCTGTCCCAGTCTGCATTCCCACCAACAGAGCCCTAGGGTTCCCTTTTCTCCACATCCCTGCCAGCACTTGCTGTTTGTTGATTTGTTAATGATGGCCATTCTGACTGGTGTGCGGTAGTATCTCAATGTGGTTTTGATTTGCATCTCTCTGATGGCTAGTGATATTGAGCATCTTTTCATGTGTCTATGGGCCCTCTGTATGTCCTTTTTGGAGAAGTGTATATTCAGGACTGTTTGTCTTTCTGGTGTTGAGTTGTGTGAGTTCTTTATATATTTTGGAGATGAAACCCTTGTTCAAGGTATCATTGGAAAATATGTTTTCCCATGTGGTTGATTATCCTTACATCTTGCTGATTTTTTTTTAGCCATGCAGAAGTTTTTTAGTTGATGTAGTCCCATTTGTTTATTCTTTCTTTTATATCCCTAGCCCCAGGAGATATATCAGTGAAAACATTGCTGCATGGGATATCTGAAATTGTACTGCCTATGTTTCCTCCAGGACTTTTACAGTGTTATGACTTATATTTAAGATTTTTATCCATATTGAGTTTATTCTGGTGTATGGCGCAAGTTGGTGGTCTGGTTTATTTATTTATTTTTTTGCATGTCCCTGTCCAGGTCTCCCTACACCATTTGTTGAAGAGGCTCTTTTTACTCCATTTATGCTTTTGCCCCCTTTGTCAAATAGAAATTGATGATAGAGAATTTGATTTTTTTCTGGGGTTTCTAGTCTGTTCCATTGATCTATGTGTCTGTTTTTATGCCATTACCAGGCTGTTTTGATTACAGTAGCCTTGCAATATATTTTGAGATCAGGTTGTGATCTCTCCTACTTTGTTCCTCTTTCTCAAGATTGCTGTGGCTATTTGTGGTTGTTTATGGTTCCATATAAATTTTTGAAATATTTGTTCTAGATCTGTGAAATATGCCATTGGTATTTTAATAGGAATTGCATTGAATCTTGAGATTGTTTGGGGTGGTATGGACATTTTAATAATGTTAATTCTTTCAACCCATAAACACAGTATAGGCTTCCATTTATTTGTAACATCCTAACTTATTTTTTCCAGTGTTCTGTAGTTTTCTAAGTACATGTCTTTTACCTCTTTGGTTAAATTTATTCCTAGGTATTTTATTTTTCGTGTTGCTATAGTAAATGGGATTTTTTTTTCCCAGTTTCTCTTTCTGATATTTCATTGTTGGTATACAAAAATGCCTTCAATTTATGAATATTGACTGTATCCAGCTTTTGCCAAATTCATTTACTAGGTCGAGTAGTTTTTTTATGGAGACTATAGGGTTTTCTACGTATACTATCATGTCATCTATAAATACTGACAGTTTTACTTCCTCTTTCCCAACTTGGATGCCTTTTATTTCTTTTTCTTGTCTGATTGCTATCGCTACAACTGCCAATACTAGGTTGAATAAAAGTAGTAAAAGTAGGCATCCTTGTCTTGTTTCTGATTTTAAGTAGAAACCTTTTAATTTTTGCCCATTGAGTATGATGTTGTTGTAGGTTTTTTGTATATGGTCTTTATTATGTTGAGGTATGCACCCTCTATTCTCACTTTGCTGAGCACTTTTATCCTAAATAGGTGCTGTATTTTATCAAATGTTTTTTCAGCATCTATTGATATGATCATGTGATTTTTGTCTTTCATTTTGTTTATGTGGTGTATCACAATTATTGATTTGTGAATATTAAACCATCCTTGTCTCCCTGTGATGAATCCCACTTGGTCATGGTGTATGATCTTTTTTATGTATTGCTGGATCCAGAATGCCAATATTTTGTTGAGGATTTTACGATCTATATTCAGCAGAGATATTGGCCTGTAGTTTTCTTTCTTTGTTGTATCTTTACCTCATTTTGGAATTAGGATAATACTGGCCTTGTAAAAAAAGTTGGGAGTCTTCCCTCTTCCTGAATTTTTTGGAATAATTTGAGAGGATAAGAGTTATTTCTTCTTTAAATGTTTGATAAAATTCTCCTGTGAAGCCACCCAGTCCGGGGCTTTTGTGTGCCAGGAGTTTTTTGATTACTACTTCAATTTCACTTGTTATTATTCGTCTACGCAGGCATTCTGCTTATTCTTGATTCAGATTTGGAAGCTTGTAAGTTTCTAAAAATTTGTCCATTGTTTCCATGTTTTCCAATTTCTTGGCATATAGTTAGTTGTTCATAGTAATTTCTTACAATCTTTTGTATTTCTGTGGTGTCAGTTGTAACTTCTCCTCTTTTTTTTTTTTTTTTTTTTTTAAGTATATTTTATTGATTATATTGTTACAATAGTTCCAATTTTTTCCCCTTTGCTCCCCTCCGCCCAGCACCCCCCTTCCCCGACATTCCCCCCCCCCAAGTCCATGCCCATGGCTCACGCTTTCATATATTCTTCTTCTTTTTTTAAAAAATAATTAATTAATTAGTTAAATATTTGAACAATAAAAAATAACAATCCCTCCCTCTCAGACTTAAGACCCTTTACAATCTTATAAAGGACAATGGACGAAGGTCTCGAGCTCCTCTAGCTGCTTCAAGCTGGGCATGGTCGTCGTCCTACCTACCCTTGGGTCAAGAAATCCCTAATAAGAGTGGGGGTGTGGAGGGGAGGGTGGCCTTCCCACAAGGGGAAGGATCGTGCAGACTCCAGGTTGGTTGGCTGTCTCTGGACAACGGCATGCTTGGTTTAACAGGCTGGCATCCTTGTTGTATTCTGGGGGCAACAGGGTTAAAGGACATCATTCAATCCGTAACCACTAGATGACAAAAGACAGGTATTAATTTTTCAATGTCCCACATTAGGGAAAAGAAGGGCTTCTTTAGAGGAAGGTATTCCAGGTACATCTCACCTGTCCAAAACCCTTTTGCCCATTATACTTAGTTTGGACTGAGGGAAATATTTTAGGTTTCCCCCCTCTCAGGCCTCTGGGCTCTTTCTATCCAAGCCATTAGGATAGGAAAGAGAAACCAGTTTTAAAGTGAAGCCCACAGACCACCCCATTCTTCACCAACCCAGCCACTTAGTTCAGCCAAACCATTGAGTCTCTGGAGGCAGCAATGCAGACAGGATTAAGTGAGGCCTATACGTACAGACAATCACTCAGGTAATGAGATCGTAGGCTTATGCCCTTTGAAAACAGAAAACACATGTTAATTTATGTAACATAACCCACACACAAGTTTATAGATCTGTAGGACTGTCTTATCGGAAAGACATCCAGTTGCAAGGCATTTGACATTCTTCTTGCCTGTAAATTAAACATCTTTGATAATGCCACAGACATAGTTTAACTTTCAGATGAAAACAAATTTTAAATGAAAAGAAACTTTAAAGACGGTTAGCTGCACTACTTTATAGTCTGCCACTGGGCATTGTGATCTTCCTTGAATCTTGATTTTTCTCCCTAGGATTACCCTCCTTGTCATTAAAGGGACTGCATTAAGTCCATTTTTAATTTATCCTGTTCATTTGCATAAACACAACAAGAGCAGCAAATGATCACTTATGATCTTTAGTTTTGCTTTGCTGGAACTTACGCAAGGAACATTTAGGGTGACCTTCAGTCTGCCCTTCAGGGCACAGAAGCTGAGCCACATACCTGGCATTCAGCCTTGCCTGTAAACACCTGTCTTTTCCAGGTCCTCCTGGTTTTCCATTGTGCCTTAAGGTCCCTTCCAGCAATCTTTCAGGAAAACAACCTTCGTTCCTTCCCTGGAAAGATTGCTATGGACCGCTTATCCATCCAAGGTACCAGGCCTTTTATCTCGTGGACTTTTATTACCTTTGAAAGTCAGTCCCAGTTGCTCAGGGCTTTTTGGTAACAACCAAAGCCCAAGCATGTCTCCTTTAGGCATGACATTCCAGTCAAAGTCTTAGTCAAAAAATCGCTATTGACAACTGGTCTTATTAGTTTTATGCAAAGAAACTTAGGTCATTACTTACTTCTTTAGAATGCCAAATTCTGGAGGGATCAGATAGGGAGAAAGTATATACAGTGTGAAGGAAAATCCTTGTCCTTCTAATATTCACTGAACTTGCATTTCTATTCTTTATATTTTTATTTTTTCCCCCCACTAAAAATTTTTCTGTTTGTTTGTTTTTCCATTACAGTTGTCTCACTTTTTTCCCCCTCTTGCTTCTCTGCACCCTTTCCCTCCCTTCTCCCACATTCAGTCCCCACCCAGCTGTCCATGTCCATGGATCATTTATACATGTTCCTTGACTAGACCCTTCCCCTTTTTACCACTTCTCTCCCTCCCATCTCCCCCTTTGTTACTGTTAGTTTATTCCTCGTTTACATACCTCTGGTTCAATTTTGCTCATTTGTTTGTGTTGTTCATTAGTTTCCTTTAACAGGTGATAGCATAAGGTAATTTTCTTTTGTTGCCTGGCTTATTTTGCTAAGCATAATTCTCTCTAGTTCCAATCATGTTGTTGCAAATGGTAGAAGTTCCTTCTTTCTTTCAGTATTTATTCATTGTCATTTTCCCCCTTTGTACTCGTGTTCCTCTCTGTCTCTCTCTGTTTCTTCATCTTCTTAAAGCAGACCCTTTAGCATCTCTTGCAATACTGGTTTGGTGGAGATGTATTCTTTTAACCTTCTTTTGTCTTGGAAACTCCTTATTTCACCTTCCATTTTGAATGAGAGCCTTGCTGGGTAGAGTATTCTTGGTTGTACGCCTTTGTTTTTCATTACTTGGAATATATTTTGCCATTCCCTTCTGGCTTGTAGTGTTTCTGCTGAGAAATCTGATGATAGCCTTATTGGAGCTCCCTTGTATGTTATTAGTTGTTTCTCTCTTGCTGCTTTTAGGATTCTCTCTTTGTCCTTGAATGTTGGCATTTTAATTATGATGTGTCTTGAAGTGGGCCTGTTGGGGTTCATCTTCATTGGGACCCTCTGTGCTTCCTGGACTTGCATGATTCTTTCTCTCTTCATGTTAGGGAAGTTTTCTGTCATTAGTTTTTCAAAGAGGTTTTCTATCCCTTGCTCTTCTTCTTCTCCTTCTGGAATTCCTATGATACGGATATTATTACGTTTCATGTTGTCCTGCAGCTGTCTTAGAGCCTCTTCAGTCTTGTTCAGCCTTTTTTCATTTTGTTGCACTGTCTGTGAGTTTTTGTCTACATTGTCCTCCAGCTCGCTGATCCGATTTTCTGCTTCCTCTAGCCTGTTTTTAATTCCTTCTACTGTGTTCTTCAATTCAGAGATCATATTCTTCATTTCCTCCTGGCTCTTATTGATAGCTTCCATGTCCTTTTTGATGCTGGTATAGTGCTCAGTAAGTTCCTTATAGTTCTTCTGGAGTTCTTTGCAGTTTCCGCTGAGCTCATTGAGCTTCTCCATAATACATGCTTTCAATTCCGTATCTGATAGTTGGCTCCCCTCTCTTTCATTTAGCACTCTTTCTGGGGACTCTGCCTTTCCTTTCGATGGGGGGTTGTTTCTCTGTCTCCCCATTTTTGTGACTCCTATTGTTTGTTGGTGCTTCTTAGAATGATCTGCACTTCCTGGATCTGCCCCTGGTGGCGTCAGATCTTGTACCAGTCTGGGCCTAGGCAGCCTGTTGGAGACTTCCAGGGATCTACTGCCTTTGTCTGTCTCCTTTAGTTGATAATCTATTCAATCTGTGATTAGCCGTCAGGCTTAAGGACTGTGGGTGTGGCAGTTTAATTCCTGTAGGCAGGGCCTTTGCTTCCCCTCAGGCTGATGCCACTTGGCCGGGAATGGTCTGCCTGCAGTGTGGAGATGAGTCAGCACTGGGACCCGGCCGGCTGCTTCCCCAGCTCTCCCCTCAAAGCCACCACACCAAACTCTCCCCAAGCATCTCCAGTCCTCTCTGCCTTTCCTCCGCTTGAGCCCAGGGTAAGTGGGGGCCAAAATATCTTTGTATGTGATCCACTAAAGAGCTCTTTTTCTCCAGCTGTTTCTCTCCGGCTAGCAAGAAACCCTGTGGCTTTTCGCTTTTCTCAGCTGGATACTATTTTACTTTCCACTCTGTTGCTGTAGACTGGGAAGTTCAGCTGGGGATTTAGACCCTGCCCTTCTCAGGGGGAACCCCCGGCTGCTGAGCTGTTTCTCAGTCCCTTCAGCTGCCACCCGTGTGAGCCCAGCCAGCCCTTCCGCGTCTCCGCACTCCCTACCGGTCACGTTGTGATGTAGCGGCCTTTTCTGTCTCTCCGTGGTTATAAGACTTCTCTCCAGCTGGTGTTCGGTTGGTTATTCCAGATGATTTCTCCAAAATTGCATTGTAAATCCAGACTAGTTCTGGGAGGAAGTTAGTGTAGCTTCCACTTACTCTTCCGCCATCTTGTTTTTTTTTTTTTCCTCTTTTGTTTTTGATTTTACTTATTTTGGCCCTCTCCTTTATATCCATTATATTATATTAAGCTTTTGATCTACTCTGCTAAGTGACCTTAAAACATACTACTTAAATAAAGTTGTAGAAGAATATAGCCTAGAGCCATTGCACATGTCACCTCCCTTTCTTCCCAAATTCACCAAATTTTAAAGGGTTTGCATAAGAGAAAATTATATGCCCAAATACCAAAGTATGCATTAGAAAATATGTTACCCTATGTATTAAGCTATTCTTAGCTTACTTTTATACATCAGCTAAATAAAGTATACTGTCCTTTGTTCTAAAATGACAGTGGAAACTAGTATATAGAAAACTTTTTTTTTATGGTACAAGAACTGCACAATCCATTTCAATTCACAAGCATGACAGGAAGGTTTGTTGTTCTCTCTTAGACTGCTTAATGTTGTACAATAACCTTGAAACAGCTGGAAAGCTATACCAGACCCCATAATCAAAGCAGAAGACCATCCCGCCAATTTCCAGACAAAGAAAATATTGTGCTAACAGTTCCATTCACAGCCTTTGGAAAAAACACTTGCTCCTGCTTTATTGAAAAGTACATCTATGAGCTCTTCTTCCTATTTTCCTATTCCTCTTCTCATTCCCATGTTCCCTTTTTCTTCCTTTCCTTACCCTTTTCTTCTCCCTTCCTTTCCCTCTGTACAACTCAGTCCCAAAGCCATTAAGTAAAGTATACTAAGGTCTGTCTTGGTGGTGGGGCAAGAAACCATGGTGGCCCAGAGCAGAACATGAGAGCTCAAGCAAGGTCAGGAGGAAACCAGGTGTGAAGCAGCCCAGAGCAGGAACAGAGCCTGATGGTGAGGATGGAATTCTCATCAAGAGGCAACCTTATATGAGCTGTTGAAACAAAACAGGTTGAAGAGAACCAAACACATTAGCTAATGTTCAAGCATGGGGCCAGAGCCTGACCACTATGAGGAAGGTGCCCATGCTGTGGGGAGGACCTGGCAGAGTGAGGGGGTCATCTATGCAGAGAGGTGGCCTAGTGAGGATTGTGGGAGCCTGAGTTCGGGGAGGAGAGTATCTGTGCTAGGGCAGCAGTGATGATGGAAGGTTGGTTACATACAGGAAGACTGATCAAATAAGTAAATAAAATAAGGATAATAACAATCTATTAGAAAAGGGAGTCAAATATATAGAAATGGAGAAAACTACAATGAACTATATGGTAATGGACTGGATGGATCTGGAGGTATCAGTGTGAACTCACAGTTTTCATCAGACACAGATATTAATATAAATGTAAGTATGTACATGTGCAAATACACACAAAAGGGAAAACAGTAACTTCACTATGAAGTCTAGAACCAGAAATCTATTTCAATCAAGTAAATAGAACAAATATAATATGTGCCATCTGATAAGATGCAATTAAAAGAACACAGCCTTACTTTTCTAATATTTCCATCTTCAGAAGTGTCAGTCACACACACACACACAAACACATGCACACAGACACACAAACTAGTAAAGGTTGAAGAGCTGTCCCAGAATTAAGGAAATTAAAAGTATGTAACAGTGAAAGGCAATGTGTTATTTTAAACTGAAGTTTTTGCTACAAAGTACATGTTATTGAAACATTTTTTAATTTCCCGATTTTGATAACTACATTGCAGTTATATAGGAGAATGTCCTCATTCCCAAAAAATATGCACTAATGTGTTAGGAGGAGGTGTAACAATAGGTTGACCACTTACTCTCAAATGATTCGAGAGATAGCAATTTTTGTACTGTACTCTAAAGAGTAAGATTGTTTGAGAATGTTTTTAAATACCTTAAACATAAATATTAAAAATAATTTTTAAAAAAGAAAAAAGAAAAAAAATTATGTCTAGGAAACAGAAGGTGTAAATACTTCCTGGATGTCTAGATGAGACTTCTTACCTAACTTTTCAACTTCAAAAGCCTATTTTCATGTGAATAATACATACCATTTATCAACCCTTAACCATAGCATTGTATGTACATATTATACATTATCTCATTTACTATTTGAACAATTCTATGAGGCAGGCACTATATTACTTGCCCACTTTACAAAGGAGAAAACTCAGGAATAGAGAGGTTAAGAAGTTTACCCAGTTTGCTTAATTCTTAACTGTTGGACCCAGGATAGAAGCCACAGATGTATAACTCCAAAGCTAGTGATCTTAACTATTAGAAAAGTACCATTTTATATCTAAAATAATTGTCATGTTTTTTTTTTGTTTTGCTCTAACTTTATGGAAATTTTTTTATCTGAAATATTTTATAGACCATGTCTCAGCAGATCGACCTCAAAGGTTCTTTCTCCCTGAAGCCTCTTTCATCAGAATCATTTTCCCCTTCCTCTCCTTTCTTGCCTTTGCACTGATCTTGTGATTCTTACAGCCCCATGTCACTGGCATGTATGCTTTATATTCCTACAAATAAGTTTTGCAAGGCTAAAGGCCAAGTCATTTTCCACTTGTTATCCCTTATAAGAGGCAGTTGTCTAATTTTATCATGCATCAATATCACCTGAACAGCTGATTTAAAAAATAGATTCCTGGGCCATACCACCAGAATATCTGTTTCAGTAAATCTACTACAGGGCCCAAATTTTACTTTTCTGATAACTTTTCATGTGGTGTCAGTGTTACTGGCCCAGGGACCACACTTTCGGAATCATTGCAGCATAGCACTTGCACATGTCTTGCCAAAGTAGCGATATAGTGTTTTAGGATTTATGAAACTATAATATATAAATTATCTTTTTTGACTACAATATATCCAAATAGAGACATGACATATCTATGTTATAAAGCAATCAATTTGTTGTTCTATCTTTCCCATCTTTTATTCATTTACTCATTTATTCTACAAAAATTTATTAAGCATGTATTTTGCCTAGTACTGGAGATACAGCAGTAAAATAAACAAACTAGTCTCTGTCCTGAAAAAAACTAACAGTCTAAGAAAACAAGACACTAAATAAGTGAGGCAAGCACAGTTAACTCCTTTACCTTCACCTCTGTTTTGTCCTGTACATTTTTCACTCTGAAGTATCTGAAGTGTCTAAACCACCCTTCAAAGTCATGAGACCTGAAAACACAGCACTGTCCCACTGGCTCCTCAGGGAACAATAGATGGAATTACTGAAGGAGAAGCTAAATAGGCAGAATAAAAGGAGAAAGAAGAGGGGAGATTGTAAAATAAAAACTCCTTATGTTCATCAGAGGTGAACTCTCTATAAACAGATAGATGGGAAAAGAAAACAAGGATTTTTCAGCATTTTCAGGCATCCATGGACATTCATATTGTCCAGGAGTAAAATTTTCTTTCTGGACATGTTTATGACATAAGTAATGGGTTAAGCAAGTTATTATTAAAGTGTCACAAATGTGAATACATGATAAAATCTTATTCTAGGTAGTTTGTTTCCCAAAGGAAGGAGAAATTTCACCTGAGACCTAAGGATGAGTAGGCGTTTTTAGGCATGAAAGTTTGAGGACAGGGAAGTGGAAGGGATGGAGAATGTACAAAAACCTGAGGAAAGAGAAAGCATGGCAAAAACATTAAAGAAACTTAAAAGAGTAATATGAGATAAGGTTTGGAAGGTAGGCTGTTATATTCATACTTGAATTTCATAATCTGAAGAGCAGAGATCACATCAGTAAATTTTGTATCATCATTGCCAGGAAGACAGTATATGCTCAATATGTGTGGAATTAAAGAATCAATAAATGACTGGATGTATGCATGCATTAATAAATGAGTGAGCAAGGACTATATATGGTGCAAAAGACAGGCATAAATTTGCATGGCATGATCTAGAAACAACACGTCGAATGGACCAATCAATATAAAAAAGAAAAGAAGCCTGTGAATCTGGATCATGCAGTGCTAGGATTGTGAGAGTGCTAAGAATCATCTTAACTCTTAGAGTACAGATGAAGAAGCTGGGGCTGGCGAAATAAGGTGACTTCTCCAACACAGAGCTAGTAGTGACTAAATCAGGACATGAATCTCCCAATTCCCAATAAAGATTTCCCCGACAGGCATGGCTCGTTCTATATCTGGAAGTATAAGAACAAGCCTGTAACAGTCACTGTGCAGGCAGATGTCAAGCACATTAAAATCTTATCCCTAAGGATGCATAAAAACTAGCAGCTGCCACAATTTTTTCAGTGTGAACTTTATAACTTAACATTGGAGATCCAAGAGAAACACCTATTTTTCTCTGTCATCAAGTCGATTTATTTAAAGTTTTTTTTTAATTACTGTTACTATTTCCTTATCTACCTTTAGCCTAACAGAATTAATGCAAATGGTACAAAATGATCTTGAGGGCACTTGAGGTCAGACTGTCTTGGGAAGAAATCTCTCCGAGCAGTTGTATAACTACCTATAATTCACAACACATTAGAGCCCATAGAATTCTGAAAGGCTGACTCCACATTCTGTTTCCCTTTAGGTAACTACTCTTTGCCAGAAACTTGGACAGGCTCTAATCCTGTATCACAAATACAGGATTTTCCCTGAGTGACCTTTGTCTAGTCTGTTGTTTCATTTCCAAGCTTTTATTTCTCTGCACAGATTCACTATTAACACTATTGCCTAGAACAATGATATATATTTGACTCATTTAAGTATCATTTTTGTTATTAATCCAAGTATTATAATTTGGCTATTTTTTTCTACACTCCCTATCATCGGCAGCCGTCCGTCTCGAGAGACGATGGTGTAGCTTCTTAAGAGTCTATCTGCACCACCGAGAATGGCTGTGCAGTCTGACTCGGGAGTGACACGGTATCTGTCTCCTCCCGTGTTGAATCGACATCTTGCGATGACGCTGGAGTGTCCTCTCCAGTGAAGCTGAAGCTACAGAGCCTGGGCAGGGTGATATGGAGGGTCTGCTGTTGCCCATGCAGCAGACCCCCCCTCTCTTCGCAGCTGAAGGATCCAAGGGAAAGACGGAGTCAATACAGCTTGGCTTCAGGTGCGCCGCAGGAGTTGCCGGTGTTGACTACAACGTCAAACCGCCTTAGGGACTCCGGCTCCGGATTTTCTGTCGGGGTTTACTCCCTTAGCCTTTCCCCTGAAGAGGTATGCCGCAAGGCAGTGGAGGTTTTTTGGAATCAGAGTTTTCCTTCTCTGATGTGCCCTGACTGGAAGATCGAACCAGTGACACTTAGCTCGCAGGCCGACGCTCAATCCACTGAGCCAAACCAGCCAGGGAAACACTCCCTATACTGATCAAGCAACATGGTAGGTTTGAGTTACACCCTCCTCTTTTCGGAAGCATAAGAATGCCTGCCAGATCTACACTCCCCTTCCGAGGGACTTCCTACAGAGAAACTGTCTCATCCTGCCTGGTGACTGATTGCTGAACACCTGACCCCAAATAAGCCAATTGCTAGACTGGCCAGTAGAACCCTGCCTTACAAAACTGCTGATAGGCTAAATCAATCAAATCCTTTCATTTGAGGTTGTTTTTTTTTTAAAGCAGAAAAATTCAGTTAATATAACGATATGAGGAACAGAAGCCAAAACACAGTTTCACTTATCATAGTGGTAGAGATTAAAGTTGGGAGCATTGCAGCTGAAGGTATGGCAGGATGACCTAATAGTTAATAACAAAGAGACAATAACTTATTGAGCCCTCACTATATTCCAGGCATGGTAAGAAATTCACATGTATTATTCCACCTCTACCTTACAACTATCCATGAGGTAGTTTCTCTCATTATCTCCATTTGAGAAAACTGAGGCAGAGAGAAGTTAAGGAAGTGCAAAAAGTAACTCCTTTAGTAAGGATGCTAACCTAGATTTGCTGGATTCTAGAAGCCCTGCTCTTAACCATTATTCTGAGTTAGAGCCTGTTTTATGTTTGGAATGACATTTCAGGCTTCATAAAGTGTTTGATATCCCTGCTTCCTTTGCTGACACCTAAATTTGTATAGCAAACTTTCATTACTTAAGGAAAAATGACCTAAAATGTATGCTTGGGAATGATTTTTCGAGTACCAAAGCCTAGACTTATGCATTCCAACCTTCAAATTGTTATCCACTCAAATTTATCTTTTTTTAATTTTTTAATTTTTATTTATTTATTTTTAGAGAGATGAGAAGGGAAGGAGAAAGAGAGGGAGAGAAATATCAATGCATGGTTGCTTCAAACTGGGGACCTGGCCCACAACCCAGGTATGTTCCCTGACTAAGAATTGAACCAGTGACCCCTTTGGTTCACAGGCCAGCGCTTAATTCACTGAGCCACACCAGCCAGGGCTCCACTCAGATTTATCTTAATCACATCTCTGGCATCTCACTCTGCATCAGTTTCATCTTCATTCTTTATTAATTTTGGCCATGATAAATGCTGATAATGATACAGAAAGGAGAGAATATTAAAATATGGCAAACTATATATAAATATCTTAGTCTATGTAACTCAATACTTATTAAGTGCTATCTATATGTACTCAAATGTGTATATCCCATCCATATCCCCCTAATCCAGCCACCTACTTATTCCATATAACCCAGGTTGACACAAAAATCACAGTGCAGCATAACTGTTATGCTCCTGTCTCTCGATCTCTGTAGCTTTTGTCACCCCACTGCAACATATCTCAGTTGATAAAAAATCAGAAATTGTATATTTATATATGCAGCATGGGGTAGTGAAAACATTCAGGAATCTACCATTAACTAGCTATCTGGCTAAGATCACATTACTTCTTTGAAATCTCCTCATCTGTAAAATTGGATGATTGAAAAAGATAAAATCCAAGACACTTTTAACTATGAAGTTCTGCTACTTTTCATTTTTGTTAACAAAGGGGTAAAATTAGTTGACTGTATCTGACCAGACAGAAGTAGGTATACCCTCCAAATATGTACTGATCAATTTCTAAGACTTAATAAAATGGTATACAGACTATTTTGCTCATAATTTTCAAAAACAATTTTTGTGGTGGGTTGAAATCAGACAGACACTTTTGTCAAACAAAATCTTAAGTAAATCCAGATGAAGAAAAGAAGGAAGGGAGGAAGGGAGGAAGGAAGGCAGGGAGGGAGGGAAAGAGGGAGGAAAGAGGAAGGAAGGAAGGAAGGAAGGAAGGAAGGAAGGAAGGAAGGAAGGAAGGAAGGAAAGAAGGAAGGAGGGAAGGAAGGAAAGAAGGTTGAAGAAGGGTGGAGGAAGCCTAGTCTTTAGACCCATCAGATTCTGCCTGAGTCAGATTTGTGGAAACCTACCTTTCCATGGAATATAGCTTAAAAACTATGGCAAAAAGCAGATCTCAATTACTCAAGTCCAATGATATAGTGCATCCACCAGGTGTAGAGCAATATACAAGATGAGACAAGCAGAACACATACCCTCTGCTCTCAAGTTACTTGCAGTCTACATGAAGAGATCATGCATAAATTTGGTAATTAATTTAAGAAAAAAAAAAAAAACATCTGGACAAATAAGGTAAATCTAGGTTCTGAGGAAAGGCACAATAGAGAATGACTCAAAGTCCAAGAACATTACTTAACACAAATCTATTTTTTTTAAAGTTTTAGTACAGCCCTGACTGGTGTGGCTCAGTTGTTTGGGCATCACCCTGCAAAGCAAAAGGTCACTCGTTTGATTCCTGGTCAGGGCTCATGCATGGGTTGCAGATGCAGTCCCTGATCCGGGCTCACATGAGGCAACCAATCGATGTTTTTTTTACATATTGATGTTTCTCTCCCTCTCTTTCTCCCTACCCTCCCCTCTCTCTAAAAATAAATAAATAAAATCTTTAAAAAGAAAGATTTAGTAGAAACTTGGATTGAGCAAAACAGACAAGGTTGGTAGAATAGCCGATGGATTTGGTAACACAGAGGTAGGTCACTGCTGACTTCAACAGGAGCAGCAGCAGTGGCATGTTGGAGATGGAAATTACTTATTTCCCCATAGCATTTATTCAGTATGTAAACATTTTATTTCCATGTATTTATTTACTTAATGTCTGGCTTTACCCTATTGAAATGTAAGTTCCCTGTGGGCAGGGAGCCAGTCCCATATACTTCCATGTTACTGGAGTCTAAACAGTGCCTGAAATTATAGGTTCTTGGTAAATCTGTTAAGTGACTGAATGATCATGTGTATTCTAAGCATTAGGGGATAGAGTAGAAATTACAAAATAAATATCACATGGTTTCTACCTTGAGAATTTATAATCTAATAAGAGAAATGTATTAGTTCACAGGGAATTTATATCACTGCTTCTCAAACTTGAATAAAGCGTATATCTATTTTTAAAGAAAAAATTATAGAAAACACTATTATGTCAGCAACATATTTTATCATAGAATTATTTAAGAAATAACAAACACAAAACTAAGAATAAACTACTTATGCTTCTAGCTCTTATGCAAGTACAAAAAACAACTGAAATTTAAAAATTAAATGAAAGCCACACAATTAATAAAACGAAAATTAACATTAATCTAATGTGATAAATGAGTGTTTTGCTGAAACTAAGCTGCTACTACTAACATAAAGAATATGATTATTATGGTGCAAATTATTTTGTTAACTATGCCTTGATGTCACTTGGCCGCAGCTGGATGTAAAGCAGTGAATACAGATGAAATCCACCTCTGTTCTCTTTACAACAGGCTGTGACATTTAACAGAGGACCACTTGTCTCCACTGAATCTGTAAACACAAGCCCCAAGGACAGACCTTCTGGGAAATCATGCAGCAATGCTCAGTTAGAAAGTGGATATCCAGATAATCTCAAACAAGTTTTAAATTTATTTATTTTATACTACAATTGGAAGGAAAACACAAAAAATGTTTTAAATGTCAAAGAAAATTTGTGGCCCTTAGTATACATCTAACTGACCTCCACCCACGGATCCAGTTCCTCTATTTTGTTTTTCTTTTTCAAAAATTTTTATTGTTGTTCTATTACAGTTATGTACCCAAATCACAGGTAAGAAATACAAAGAAGGAAGAAGACGCACTTCAGAATTAGATAAAAGGATTGGAATTCCAGTTCTGCCACAGACCAGCTATGTGACTTTGGGCAAGTTACTTAACTTCTATGAAATTCAAACTCCTCACATAAAATGGAAAATAATACCCATCTCATAGAATTAGTGTAAGAATAAATGAAATTATACATAAAACAATGCCTGGTTCCCCCTCTCCTGGTTCTATCCTCTTCCGTAGGTAGGTCTTTCCTATGCCATCACCATTCCTGATACATTTATTTTACAAATATTAAGCATATTCTATGTGCCTGTCACTTCTCTATGTACTATGGACATGGCAAAGAATAAGGCCCCTATTTTCATGGAATTAATCTATGATATGCCTGACCCCAGTGACAGCAATAAGATAAACATTTGAGATGGATATTAAGGAAATATACCTAGTCCCAAGCTCTGGGCTTTGAGATTCACTACAAACTGTCTGGATTTACTTTGGCCTGAACAAGCCTTTCAACAACCCTTTACGACCTGAGTGGAAATGCAGCCATATGCAGGTCCATAGCTGATCCTTTTCTGATGTAGTATTATCTTTCACCTAAAGGCTGAAGATTCCCAAGCTCTAAATATGATTTCAGTAGTCTTCTCTTATTCATAGTTCTGTTTTCAAAGGTTTCAGTTACCCATGGTCAACCATGGTTAAAAATATTATGTGAAATTTTTCGGAAATGAACAATTCATCAGTTTTAAATTGCATGACATTCTGACTAGTGTGATGAAATCTCATTCCATCTGCCCAAGACGTGAATCACTCTTTTGTCCAGTGTATTCATGCTGATACATTACCCTTCATTTAGTAACTTGGTAACCATCTAGGCTATCAGATCAATTGTTGTGTATCACAGTGCTTATGTTCAATAGCCCTTATTTTAAGTAGTAATGGTCCCAAAGTGTAAGAACAGTGATGCTGGTAATCTAGATATGCCAAAGAGAAGCTGTGAAGTACTTCAAGTGAACAGTATGTATGTATAGGACAAAACATAGTAAATATAGGGTTTGGTACTATCCTCAGTTTCAGGCATCCACGGGGGAGGGGAGGGGTCTTGAAAGGTATCCCCAGCATATCAGGGGGAACTACTAGAGTAAAGAAAATGGGTCTCACCCCAAGTGGTGTGGCTCAGTGGGTTAAGTGTTGTCCTGAGAATCAGAAGGGCCCCAGTTGGATACCCAGTCGGACACATGCCTGGGTTGCGGACTAGGTCCCCAGCTGGGGGTGGGCGAGGGGCAGCCAACTGATGTTTCACTCTCACGTCACTGTTTCTCTCCCTCTTTTGCTCCATGCCTTCCTCTCTCTCTAAAAATAAATAAAATAATTTTAAAAAATAAAGAAGACAGGCCTTTTATAC
The DNA here is from genome assembly GCF_987537825.1 of Furipterus horrens. Lineage (NCBI taxonomy): Eukaryota > Metazoa > Chordata > Mammalia > Chiroptera > Furipteridae > Furipterus > Furipterus horrens. Next base: position 60,444,290 of record NW_028327172.1, on the reverse strand, counting down.
TACTGACAGTCCTGAATTTGGGGATTCATGACGAAGTGAGTGCAACTTCAAGAGGAAACGCAGAGACTGCCAGGAGGGGAATAAAAAAATACTGTGAGAAATGATCAAAAACGGAACTTGATGAACTGCTGCAGGTAAAGATAGCTTGGCCATCCATACAATCCAGTGAAAGGAGAGGCTGACCCATCTCCGGGACACCAGGCACGTGCTCTACAAACATTGTTAAACAGACCAAAGGAGGCTTGTGACTGTGATCTGTCAGAATGACCCTCTAAAACCGGAACAGAATAAAACCAAAGGAGAAACTGAAAATACATAAAATAGAAATCTAATAAGCAAAAGACTTGAGACAAGTAATAAATAATTCTTAGAGCTATTGAAAAAACAAAATGGTTTGTAGAGAGGGGAAAAAAAGAAAATCAAAATTTCTGCCCAGATTCTAAGCATGTGAAAAACAAAAACAAAAACAAAAACCTCCTGTTTTAGTTAGCACAGAATTTAATTATGAAATGAATTACTTTATATGGAAATATTTTTTCTAGCATTTTTTAGCTGATTTTGGCTAGCTGACAGCAGAGATGGGCCAAATTCACGATGAGGTCGTTTTTCTCTGAACTATGATGATCTCTCTGCTCAATTTCACAGGAATATTGAATCACCCTTGGCATAAAATAATTTCTAAAGGCAATGGGGGAAGAGGTGTTTTCTGATTCTGTGACAGCATTGATCCAATTGCAAAACTGTGAAAATAGATTTTCTATCAAGGACACTGATTCAGTCCCTTATCTATCTGCTGTCTCGTCTGGCCCCCTTACTGACACAGTTTTATTTGTGTTTAATTGAATAATGAAATCATTGACATTTGGGCTTTTAATGTTTTGGGTAGTGAAGAGAAAGCAACAACCTGTTTTTGAAAGCTAGGTTACAGTACAAAAAATAATTACTAAAAGAAAGAAAAGGAATATTTTTTTATTTGAAAATGCACCAACTCACAAAGTATGGCAGTTGTCCTGTTTGCCCCTTCACAACCCTTCCCCACCTTTCTTTCCTTGTTCTGCATCCTGGGATGCTGACTTCTACAGATGAAGCCACTAAGATTTCTTGCCTTTTGGCTTCTGGTTGGGACCAGCTAGTGTGAAGCTCTGGCAGAAGACCAGGGAGTACGAGGAGAGAAAGGTCAGGGTATTTATTCCACCAGCTCTCTCCCAGCCAGGCCATGGATTTGGCAGTGACTGTTCTTTTCTCTAAGGCCACAGCTCCTATCAAGCAGCACTTCTGTGGCTAAAGCTCTTACTGAATCCTAGTAAAATCTGGTCTCTTAGGCCTAAGGGTATTAACAGCTTCCAATTTTTTTATGGTTTCCTGTAACCACGCCTATTTCTGTAAATAATCCCTCCAACAAATTATTTTCTAACCAATCTCTGTGAGTGCCATTCATTTCCTGCCAGGACTAACTAATACACAAAATTGTTTAACTTTACTATGTAACTAATTATAGCTAACATTTATTGAAGGCTTTGTATATGGTAGACTCTATGCTGAGTACTTTAGATGGATTATTTTTCATTTAATTCTCACACAGAAAATATTATTGTTGTTATGATTTTTCCTATGGTAGATTACATTATTGTTCAGACATATTCACTTCATCCTCCTCACCTCCATGGGACAAATATACTTACTCCACTGATGCTGGGCTTAGTCATGTGATTTGCTTTGGTCTATAGACAGGAAAGAAATAATAGTATGACAATTCTGAGCCTAGGTCTCCAGAGGTTCTCACTTTCCTATACCTCTACCATCACCAAGAGTAAGACATGACCAGGTTAGCCTCTTAGTCCCAAGAGGGAGCTAAGAAACATGCACCAGAGCCCACCCCAGTCAAAGACAGCATGAGTCAATTGACCTGGAGAACTATAGCATGAGCCCAGCCCAGACCACCAGAACCTCCCAGAAAACCTAAAGCTAGATCATACAATCCCAAGCCAACCAACAGATCCATGAAAACAAAAGATTATCATTTTAAATCACTGAGTTTTGAGATGGCTTGTTATGCAGCAGTTTTATAGCAATAGCAAACTAATAAAATACCTATTTTACATATAGGTGACCATAGGCTCCAAATGGAGTGTTCTAACAAAAAATTAGTGCAAGGTTAATAAAAAGTCATCTTTAAATAAAAAACAAATTATAAACCATTAGAGTACTAATCTGCAGAAAAAGCTTACCCCAAAAGAAGATTCTCAATTGCATTTAGATGAAACACAAACTCATTACCATAATAAACAAGGTCTCTTCATAACCTGGTTCTTGTTTATATCTTCATTCTCCGAACCTGGCACCCTCCCTGTTCCCACTCACCATTAGAGCCACCCAGAATTATTTTCAGCAAGCTGAGCATGTTAGATAGCCTCTCAACTCTGTTCCTTTACACATACTGTTTTCTCTGACCGAAAAGTTCATCCACCTCTTATCCCCTAACTCCTCCAGCATCATTTTACCCTAATTCCTGCAGGCTGAGTCTAGTGCCCTTGTTCCACGCTCACCTATGTGCACCTCTCTCCCAGCCATTATAGTTCCCTATTTTAACTGTGAGTTCCTTGAGGGCCAGTAATTTGCTTTCTGTGCATCATATTTCCACTACATAACATGTTACCTGGCACACAGCGGGCTCTGAAATGTTCACAAAATCATCTTTGAAAGCTATAAACTATCCAACTACACTGGAGGAAATAGTGCTTTGGTGACTAATAGAAAAGGGAATAGGGAATAAGAGTTTGTCAGTCTTAATTCAGCAGTTTCTAAAAGGAAAGGTACTTTGATTCCTTGTTCTTGAATCAAATATCCCTAAAGTAGAGGAAGGTAATCCATCAGGCTACCTTAGACTGAGTGCATATCCCTTAAGACTATCTAGCCCTTTTTTGTCTAATTCTTTGTTTATTAAATAGCCTTGTGTTGTCTAAGTTTCTTTTCTTAGTGGAAGCAATGTTGGGGATTGGGGGAGTAAGGAAGAAAAAATATTTAAAACAATCAATGTCTTATTCTGGCCAACCACACTTTATAGCAATAGGTTAGCATGAGCCTATTTCAAGAAGTTAATCTCTTTTGAATGAACTAAAAACTGATCGTAGGATTTCCAAAATGAGGAACCAATCCTGACCTATAAAAATGTCCACCAAGGGACTGTCTTTCACCCCAGGAGGCCTGGCCTAAAACATGCAGCAGATGTCTTTGAACATCTCCTTTTCTACAGAACTCTACTTTCTCTACAATGCTAGCAAATGCTAGGGAGGTGAAAAACTAGAAAAATCAGACTGGGGGGGATAGCAAACCCAGATGCTGTCCTCTCTGTTGCTAATGGTTACAGGATGAAACTAGATGGGAACTGTAATTAGGCCCTTGGTTTTTATATCTGACATGTTTACAGCCATCATACTATTCTGGGGCTCTCACATAACATTTATAGCTGATGCTATAATAGGCATTTTTGTGAACCTGCTTTCTTCCTCTTCCATCTAAGTAGCTCCGACATATAAGCACTCTTTTCCTTTTCCAAGCCTGGACTTGGACTATCCCACTCATGTATGTACACTCTGTAAGTGCCAGCTTTTCACCTTAACTTCTTAATAAACTCAGCTGCTTTCTCTTAATTCTATACTGCTTATTTATTTGGTTAATTTCTTTATTCATGTATATCAGATGTCAGCAAAGTATAGACCATAGACCAAATCAGTCTCACAAGCCTGTTTTCATATGCTATATGAACCAAGTGTATTTTTCACATTTCTAAAACAATGTAAAAATGTAAACAAACAAAAACAAGAATATGCAACAAGACCATCAATGACCCACACAGTCTAAAATATTTACTGTCTGGCCCATTACAGAAAATGTTTGCCAGCCCTTGCTCTATATCAATATTGTCCAGTACAGATTATGAGTCATTAAGCACAGGAAGGCTAATTGATCTAGCCTTTAATAATAATAGTGATGATGAGGATTAATATTTACAGAATGTTTCCCAATGTGCCAGTAAAATGCTAAGCACTTTACATAGATTATCTCAGTTAACCTTCACAAACACTCTTTGAGGCCAGTGTTATTACAGCCTTATTTACAAATGTAGAAAGTTTAAATAACTTGTCTATAGCCACACTTATAAGTAAGTTGTGAAGCCCAGATTCAAATTCACACATTCCAATTAGGGAGTCCACATTACAACATTTTCTGGAATCAAGAGAATCAAAACATCTTTAAGTCAATTTATAATCCCCTTTACACTAACCTGACAAAGGACTATCTAGTCTCTGGTTACTCACACTGAGGTGAATGACTCTATCACTGATCATTTCCAAAATGGAAGTTTCCAACATTTTAAGATGAAACCTTGAGATAACTCTCACCCCTTGGTCTTATTTGTTTCCTCTGAACCACACAGACTAAATTTACACCCTTCGTTATATGCCCTTCAAGTATTTCAAAACAGCTCATGTCTTGCCAAAGTTTTACTTCACCCTACACATCCCCCAAGGACTCTTCACACATTCATTATTTTCCATTGAATAGAATCTCCAGGCTTTGTCACCACCCTAGCCACGCTATTTGGCTAGCACTACAGCCTACTGTAGGTTGAGGCACACCAAGAACTATAAAATCAAATCTCTCTATTGTTTCCTAGCTACATGGATCTAGTCAACATTCACCAAGCACACCATTCTCCCACATGCCCTTAGCCTTTTGCATTAGGTGTTTATCTCTAGGAAGAATGTTATTTCCCCTTTTCCTATGGAACAAATTTTTAATCATTTTCAAAACTCACTTGTCTCTGTTTTAACCCCACTGTGTTCATACCTACACAATAATATCTGCCACACTGTGTTTGTATTTATTAAGTGCCTGTCTCACATACAAGATTAGGGCTTCTTAAGAGAAAATTGTCTTATTCAGTTTTGCATGAATGAATACATGTATGAATCAAGACTGAATAATACCACAAAATTCAGTCATAAAATAAATAAGGTGTGAGATTCTAATGTAGGACAAGGTAACTATAGTTGATAACACTGTATCGTATAATTAAAATTTGCTAAGAAAGTAGAACTTAAATATTCTCACTGGAACAAAGAGGTAAATATGTGAGGTAATTGATATGTTCATTAAATCTAGGTGGAGAATCTGTAACCACACAGAAACTTCTTTCTTTAATATGACATTTTCTCCTTTCTTTCCTTTTGATTTAAACTGGCCTCATCCAATACCATGACTCACCTTCCTCCCTCTTCTTGCATGTCCACTCCCTCCATCATTAAGCTCTCAGGACAATGAGGTTTTCTGGTCAGCATCAAACAATCTTAGAAAAAAAAACTTATGTCTATTAATCACAGAGACAGAGTTTCAATCAAATTAGAGATAACATCTCGGCCTCAGTTGTGTTTCAGCTCCAGAATGACCCCATAGACCACATCCTTGCAAAACCAGACAAAGCGATGGCATGGCTGACATCAGAACCAGATGTAATGATCAAGTACCCCATATCCTAGCATCAACCCATCAGTAGACATCACAACCCTAACTCCCTTAGTCCCTCATATAAGCCTCTGGAAGCCATCTGGGGCCACGTCTTTGAGCACAGCTCACCCATGTCTCTGAGTATAGTGCCATGTCCTCAACTAAAATATCTCTACTTTCTTTGTTGCAAACTCCTGTTTGCTTTGGAAAATGGACCCTTTTAGTCCAGCAACACATCATTTCATAATTCATATAACTTTATTGTAAATTATACCTCCATAAAGAAAAAGTAATGGATAATACCTTATCTTGTGCTAGTACATTTTAAGCTAGTCCATATTTTTTAGGCAGCTAATATGAAACTTATATAAGAAAACCCCTAAGGGATCTCACAGTTTTGAAAAACCTGTAATTATCATTCATAAATTATCATGTTTCACATTCTTTGAGGTGATAAAAAGATTAAATTTGATACTGGTCATTGTTTAATTAGATATGACTCATTCATGATGATAACATGAAAAGATTCCCAAATTTCTCAGTCCTCATATCCTAAAGTTGCAGTTTGACTCTGATAAACAGAATTCTGATTAGCAAAAATCCAAGGCATATTTGCCTCCATCCAATTATTTAAAATATGTTTTCACTCACTTAGGAGCTTAAAAAGGCAAATATTTTAGAGTCAACAAGAAAAAATATCACTCCAGATCTACAAACTCTTTAAAAATTGTTTTCTGACTATGCAGCCTGATACCCACCTCATTTTATTATCCATAGAGCAAGGAGCTTTTACATTAAATAGATAGATGTGATTTGGAAAGAAAAACATTAGTAAAATGTTGAGAAATTTTTAGTCTTTGAAAATACCCTCAAATCCTTTAAGATATCATGGTCTACTGACTGAGCCAGTCAGGCTACCCTCAAATTCTTCAGGATCACATTCTTTAGGGACTAATATTAGAGATTGCTGGTCATTTCCCAAACCCTCTGGCCACACAGCCAGGCCCTAATTCCCAGCTTCCTTGCATTCAGATGTGGCCATTATTACTGAGTTCTGGCTTGTGGAATGAGGGCAGAAATGATGGATGTCATAACCAGGCCTGGCCATAAAAAGTTTTCACAAGTGATCCCATTCCTCATCTACCCTTTTTTACTGCTTAGAATGTAAATGATCCAGCAGATGACCTTGAGAGCCTCTCTCCCACCCCACACCCTATGAGAATGGCAGTGGCAATGCCAAAAGGTGAAAGAAACCTAAGTTTTTGAGTCACTGCTGGAAGGAAAACCACCTGACCATGTACATCTACATTAGACTTTGGTGTAAACAAGAAATAAATGCTTATTGTATAAAGCCCCTGAGGTTCTTGGATTTATCTGTTATAGCAACTAGTGTTAACTAATATAATTATACAATCTGCCCAGCAATGAAAAGACCTCCATATTTCTTCATGGACATTTAAGTAGAATGAAAACCTGAAGTAATATAACATACCTATATCAAATAGTTAGGTTGTTTACAGTGTTTTTCATGCAGAAGCGTCCAATCAGGAACAGGGGCACTGCATTGAGAGAAGTACAAAATAATCTTTACAAAGGCCATTAAACAGCTAACATTTAAATGTGAATGACTATTGACTCATCACTGCAAACTGCAGCACCACTGAAGCTGACAGAGTTTATTTCTTAGTTGTTGTTCTTGGTACAGGTTTGTTGATACATCTTGTCTTTTTTAATATTCAGCAGCTGAAAAATATTGAACAATACCTATGATCCTACTGATATAATACCTTTCTGTGAATATAAGACCTCAATTGCAAAACTCATTGGGTTTCTACAAAGTAATTTAAAAATCTATCTCATCTATAACAAGAAATCACTACAATTCCTGAAAAATTTAAATAGAACAATCAACTTCCTCTGGATTAAAAATTTCAGTAACAAAAGTTACGTGTAAAAAACTTAAGAAACACTTGCTCCCTCTGGCCCTACCTTAACTCTAGCCTGCATTTCTCTTATGGCCCTCAGGGAAATAGCTCCTTCTATAGATACACTAATTATTAGAAGAATTCTGCTTGAGACTTGATCTTTGGCAAAGCTTTGCTGGTGCCTCATAACTGGAGTCAGACCCTCAGGGGTCAATAGGCCTGGGAATAGAGTTAGAGATTTTGCACACTTCCCTGGATCCCTGTAGGTGCCTGGATGTCACACACCACTTGTCCTGCCCATTCTCCCTTCCCATGACATAAAAGAAGCCTGAACTTTAGGCTCTTTTAAAATGGATTTGAAAAAGCTCTAAGGCCCCCATCTTCTTGAGATGGTGACTTTGTAATAAATAAACCTTTCCTTACTCAAATTCTGACATTTTGAATTTTGGCCTTTGAAGCACCAGGCCAACAGAAGAACTGGTAACAACAGAAAGGAGAGGATAACAGGTAGGGTAGGAAAAGATTTAATAATAGATCGGTATATATATATGCTTTAATTTTGTCAAATTTCAACTAATGGTATGTCTTAACTCAGGTCCCCTACCAAGAAGGGCTTGAGCAAATTAAATCTTTCTTTTAGAAGGTAAAAGCTCTTTATTTAGGAGGAGCAGTGAGGGGAAGAAAATAGGGATGGGGGGCAAAGAAACATGCAAAGCAATGCAGTGCAATATGTAATTACACCAGCTTCATGAAAAGCCATGAGGAGCCCCGGCAGGTCTTCAGCACAATATTTGTTTGAAAGGCTTACAAGGAGAAATGGTACCATGGAGCAGCTCATGGCGAGGAGAAAGGAGAGTTGCAGTATCCACCTTTTCCTGCACCCCCACCTCGCATCTCACTCCTACGCAGAGATAATTGCTCTACGCTTTGTGTCTTTCAGGTGCCTATGGCTACCTCAGAAGCCAGATCCTAACTCCCCTGTGAGTAATTTCATCTACACCTAGGAAGTGATATGTGACTTGGGGCACATGAGATTGGCACAGATGCTTACAAACATGTAGGCTTGGGGCTCTAAACTTTTAGGGTTGTTGTGAGGATTTGAAGCATGTATAAAGTGTCTGTCATAATAACATGAAAAAAGTATATTAAGGTCCCAGTATGGGAAAGACAGGGGAGTTAGAGTAACTTATCACTGTCAACAAAGCTAGTCCCTGTCAGGATCATCACTGAGTTCCCAGCTTCTCCAAGTGCTTCCCACTCCCTCAGTAATGTCCCACAGTAGCACTACCGATCCTGTCAATGCTGCTAGGGTCTCCTGTCTTAGCATTTGCCAAGTCCTTACAAATCTAATCCTGTCTTACCGTCCTGTCTGTCTCACACCATCTTCAATCAGGTTGATAAACCACTCCAGCTGCGATGACTCCCTCGGTACAATCACTTCTGAGATAGCATCATAAAAGGCTCAGGTCTGCTGAACATTAGGAATGAGGTCATCAGGATAACTCAGCAGCGGCATGACCCTGAAGTCTTAACAACCTGGAGTGCAGTGGGTCCCTGTATTCCTGGATTGCTACACAAGCACCACACGGGTATAGTCACAACCTTCAACACGGGGATCAACAGGAAGCATTGTGCAGCAGGTCACAGCAAAGGAAATGTCATAATCTCAACCCAAGATGGGGACAGACACCTCTTAAAGCAGCTCTCTTGTTCCTTCGAAATCAAAATTGCCCACCTGAGCTGCTTACTCTGTGGCTGTCTCATTAGGGTGCTGATTCTCTAAGACTCAGTCCACAAAGAGGTAAAGCCATTTTGTTTCCTATTTCCTCCAGGAGGCTATGCAGGATTTGGAAACAGCCTCCCCACCCATCCCCTAATCAGAAGAGCAGTGCCATGTTTTGAAAAACACAGGGACTAATAAGATGTTCCCCAGTCACAGGGTGGAAGAAAGGCTCTCCTGCTTCTCTTCAGCTCACACCCCACCTGACGTGTCTGTCAATGCCCAGCTGTGTCCCTTTCCTCTCCAAGGAAGATTTGGCCCCAATTTGTATAAGGGAAAAAATCAAATAAAGAATCAAATTATTGTTCATCACTTATTAGCTAAGATTGACCTATGAACAGGTCTAATAGAAAAGGGTATTTTTTTTAGAAATCTGTGACTCCAATAAATATATTTACAAATAGATCAAGTAAACTATTGTTATCAGATAGTTTATTAGCTGAGTCTTTGTTCTAAAATAGTTCTCAATTTCACTAGTACAGCTAATATTACTTTTATTTATAAATAGTTCTTCATAAACTAGAAGAATTGAATTCTATAATCCAATTACTAATTTAAGCTATACTAATTTCAGTTATTTGGGAAAGAGGTGATTATAATCATAGCACTTATATTTTGAAATTTCTAGTACTCCTGCCAGGTAGGAACAATACTAGGGTTGAGACATTACCTGAAATCTAAAAGCATCATAATTATGAAGCAGAGTGGGTGTACAGGTAACAAGAAAGACAAGACAAAGAATGAGTAAATATTATAGATGATGCAATAGAATATGAAATAAAAAATATTTCTACTTCCTGTGCCTATTTGCTGCTTTAAGTCAATGCCGGTGACATGCAAAGATTAAAGGAGACCCGGCTGATAATTTGGCCAAAGTGATCAGAATAAACTCAGCTCTATCTATATAGAGGACATCCTTACTGTATTCACATAAAAATATAAAATCTGCTGTGTCAGGGGGGAAAAAAACAGGTAGAATATAACTGGGTTTTTTAAACAAAATTTTGAAAGTGTTTTCTCTGTGCCGGGGACTGTACAAAATACAGCATAAAATGATAAACAAAATAAAACATGGTCCCCACCTTCATATATATACATATATAAGAAAAAAACACAAATACAGTTGTCCTCTTTATCTGTGGTTTCCCTTTCACAGTTTTCAGTTACCTGTGTTCAACCTTGGTCTGAAAATATTAAATGAAAAGTTCCAGAAATAAACAATTAGTAAGTTTAAAATTGCACCCCATCTGGAATAACATGGTGCATTCTCACCCTATCATGCTTCATCGTGCCAGGTATATAAACCATCCCTTTGTCTAGCATATCCAAGGCATACACACTACCAACCCATCAGTCACTCAGTAGCTATATCTCAATTATCAGCATAACAGCAATTCATATACGCCAAAGAGAAGCTATTCTTTATTTAAATGAAAAGATGAGTATAGAAAAATATTTTGAGACAGACCATATTCATATAACTTTTATTATAGTATATTGTTATCACTTCTATTTTATTAGTAGTAATTGTTAATCACTTACCCTGCCTAATTTATAAATTAAACTTTATCATGTGTATGTATGTATAGGGAAAAAAACAAAGTATATAAAGGGTTCAGTACTATCTGCAGTTTCAGGCAACCACTGGGGGTCTTGGAACATATCTCCTGCAGATATGGGGAGATAGGAGGACTACTATAAATAAATTAAAACTGTAGTAAATGCAATGTAGAAAAGGTAAAATATAACACAACTAGGAAATATGACCTCTTCTAGGTTATCAGGAAAGGCTTCCCTGTTCCCAGATGAGATCCAAAGAGTAACTATTAATTATCCAGGTAAATGATTGCAGGATGAGGAGAGTGAGTACAGAAGAATTTTTTGCAGGCGGAATTAATGGCATGTATCATACAAAGGCTCTGAGGGAGGAAGTAACACGGTATGTTTGAGAACATGAAAGGCCAGCAGCCTAACAGCAAGTGATATATGAAATGAGCCAGTATACACATCCCTAAATGATCGCGGAATCAGAAAATTAATTCTTCTCCTGCTAAATAGAGTCCTAGTAGGCTAAAAGGCTAATGCAATTTTCTTTTTTTTTTTTTCTTCTTTCTAATTCAATTTTCTAAGGTAGCCCAATCAATCCCCCAAAAATTATAGTTTCAGATCTGAAGGCTCCTGAGATTGATATTTATTGTTTAAATGTAATCAAGCACCAGAAATGCAATAGATTGGTGATATGAATGGTTTAAAATGCTAATAAGTAGGGAAAGGATGAAAGCACACTCTGGATATATTGGAATAACAGCACAGAAAAGAAATCAGGCAGCCTCAGCTTGGCCAAGTTCTCATCTTTCATCATCTCCTGAAAGGCTTTGTAGCCTGAACTTGGTTGAAATACATGGAGAGAAAAGGGGGATAAATATGAAGTCAGCTAGACTAGAAAAGATCAGAGAAAGAGGAATTTTGGCAGAAAGCAAATAGAAGGAAAATTTCTAAGGAAAATAATTCATGATTCAGAAGGTAAGGGGAGACCCTAAGAAAGCATGAAATTGAACATTGTTGCAGCACCTTTACCTTCCACCTCCTTCCCGCCCCTTCCTCCCCACCCCAAACCCTCTGACAACCCTCTAAATACTTCCGGCCAATTAGGCACACTCTTGAGGTTAAGAATGCATGGCAACTATAGGTTCAAGACATTAGTTTATCACTGTATGCAAACAATTACATAATCATTCACCACTGTTTATTTTACCCACAAATAAAGTCATCACTAACAAGAGAAACACATGCTAAGCCCCACTACCCTCTAGATGACAGCAAGTTATTTTAAACAAGGAACATCTCAAATGACTGATTACATTTTGATTTTTAAATAAAAAATGTTATTGTTCAAATGACTCTATTTGTAACTTAATGACTGTTCCTTTTTACACAACCATACTTCAGGATAATGCACATCTAAGCAATTCCTTTAAGCTCAAAGTAAAATCATGTTATATGTTATTTCTTAACAGTCCCAAAGCACAAACATTTATAACCTCAAAGAGTAATGGAAAAAATTTTTGAAAATGTTTTTAAATCTTTCCTTTTCCCAAAACTAAGTTGTAAATAGCCATTCTCTTCTAAACCCATCTGAAACTGTTAATATTGAAATTTAACAATAGTGAACTTGGAGAATATTCTTAAGGGCCATTAACTTTATGAAATGGTCTAATAAATGCTTCCTTCATTGTGATTTTTCTTGACTGCTTTATAATAGTTCAAATATTTATTCAGTGATTCTGGGACTCTTTCTATATAAATGTTTTTATTAGGGCTACATGATACAATCTACTTAAACACTATCCTTTGTATCTTAAAGAAAAGCCTCTTGAGGTGCAGCTTCAGCAATTTGTGTTGCATTATAAAGCTCATATTGTAAGAAGATATCATCTATAAAGTGCTGTAGAGAAGAGAAATGGAACACAGTATCTGAGTGTTTTGAAAATTATTAAGGAGGAAGCAACCAGCCTGCCAAGAGAGTTCACTGAGGCACCATCCATAGAAAACATCCAAAGTGTATTAAATAGGAGCCAGGGGGAAGGGAGGGACTGGATGAAATAAGGAGAAGGGATTCACCTAAAAACATATATGCATAAATCATAAAGACAGACAACAGTGTGATGACGGCCAGGGGGAAGGCAGGGTGGGGGCCGAGTGGAGGCAGGCAAAGTGGGGAGGAAGGGAATGGGGACATCTATAATAGTGTCAACAATAAAAATAAAGGAAAAAATAGTAAAAAAGGGAAGTTGGAAAATGATAAAGGAACATGTTAAATAACATAGTCATCACAATATAACAGTATTTGTACTCCCTAGCTCTTAAGTCATTATAGTCTTAAAATACCGTTTCTTTGATGACCGCCTCCACTGCAGCTTGAACCTTTGGAAATCTACACCATCAATATCACTCAGGTATATATAGTTGAGATTTTAAATCACTCCAAAATCAAAATTCATAGTCCGGCGATCTTAGCTATGAAAAAAACATGGACTCATTTGGGGTACACAATCACTTTAATTCCTTTATATCAAGAAAAGTCCATGATGCTGATGCAGGGGGGGAAAAGGCCTAAAGCCATGTTCTGAGAACTTCTCATGTATTTCACAGGTGCCTGAACAAAGAAGCCATGTACTACCAGCACATTCCACCTTACAGAGTGCCTCCTCACCATCATCCTGCAGACATTTTACCATATGTGGTGATCAATACATCTGTCAAAGCGCCCAAAGAATAGCTATTTATAGGAGCATGGGCATTACTTAAAGATAGAAAGGTCCTTAGAATTCATATACTCCATCTGCCATATTTTACAGATAACAAAACTGAAGTTCAGAGAATATAAATGGCTTGCTTAAGCCTGTAAGTATCTGACCTGAGAATTCAGGTCCATTTTACTCATGATTTAGCATTTTTACTTCTGTGAGATTTGGTCTTTCAATAGAAAAGATACATTTATTCATTCATTCAACAAAAAAATTTATTGAGAAGTGCAGGGATTATAGCAGTCAATGGAAAAAACAATAGACAAAGTCTCTATTCTATTGACATTTACATTCAAGTGTAAGGAGAAAAATATAAGAATTATATAAACAAAGTAAATATGTGATATGTCAGGAGGTAATAAGTACTCTGGAGAAAAATAAAGTAGGGTAAAGGGATGAAAAGTGCACAAAGATATTATTTTATATCAAGTAGTCAGTAATGAGATAAAATTTAGGCAGACAGCTGAAGAAAGGGATGATGCAAGCTATGTAATTATCCAGAGGCAAATCATTCCAGGAAGAGGAGAGAAAGTGAAGACATCTTAGGACAGGAATGTGCTATGCATGTTCAAGAATTAGAAAAAAAAAAAAAAAAAAAAAAGCCAGAGAGGCTGAAATAGTCAACAAAGGTGAATTATGATGGAAAATGATGTTGGAAGCATAATGTTAAATGTATTATTTAGGCCTTTGTTTTTGTTTTTGTTTTTTTCCAGAGGGAGTGAAGTCCCTGGAAGGTTTTGAGCCAAAAGATGTCATGATACAACTTTCATTTTAAAGTATCCCTCTCGGCTACTGTGTGGAGAACAAGCAGCTACTGAACACTCCAGGCAAGAGATGATTGTGGCTCGGATTAGGGCAATAATGGTCAAGGTAATGAAATATCGTTGGGTATATTTTAAAACCAAGGGGCAAGAAACTTTGCTTATGCACTAAATAAAGCTACAGGAGAAAAATAATCAGTTATTTTAGCCTCAGCAATTGGAAGAATGAGTTGTTATTCATCGAAGTGGGGAAGACAGTGGGAGAAGCAGGCTTTGAGCAGAGCACGAAGGGTTCAATTGGACGTGATAAATGTGAGGTGCTTGTTAAATATCCTCAGTAAACACTGAGCTGTGTTTGGCCTTATAAGTCTAAAGTTCAAAGGAAAACTCATGGCTAGAGGTATACATTTCAAAGTTGGGATTATATAGATATATTTAAGGCATGGGACTGTACATAATAACCCAAGGAGTATGTACAGACAGAAGAGAGAATGATAGGGTACAAAAGGAAAGGGATGAGCAAGGCTAGAGGCTGAGTCCTGAGACACCCCAATATTTAGGTATCAGGGAAAGTAGAAAGGAAGATCTAGCTAAGATGACTAAGAAGCAGCAGCTAGTCAGGTAGAGGAAAAGCAAAGGGCTATAATATCCTAGAAGCAATGTAGAGTATTTTGAGGAGAAATGGATCCACTCTGTCAAAGGCTGCTGATAAGTTAAGATAAGGTCTGGGAGGAGATCAATGTGTGGTCAAGGTGACACAGATAAGATCCTGACAGGACAGGTTTAGAGGAGCTATAGGCAAGAATAGGGAAGTTCAAGAGAGGGTTAGAGGAGAAAAGATATAGACAGTAAGTGCATGGAATCTTTTTCATGAGTTTTGGGTAAGAGAAGCAGAGAAATGGGCAGTAGTGAGAGAAGAAAAGGAGTTGAAGAAGATATTATAGGATCAAGATTATAAAAATTAACCAAGAAAAGTATGGCAGCAGTCCTCTATATTCCATTATATCTTACTTCATTACATTTGATAATATCCTCCTCCACTCCACTCTGTACCCACTCTCCAAAACTTATCATCAGTGAAGATTGTTCTATTGTGTCATAAATAAATAAATACACCCCATCCTCTGGTCAAAATAGTCTACTATTCCCAGCACATCTGCACTTTGACTCCATGGGCACCTTCAGTGTATTGATTCCTCTACTTCACTGCCACCCATAAACCCCTTCTTATATTAGTTTTCCTCCCCCTCCAATTTTTATTCGTTAGTTCATCACTTTAATCACTATCTTGTTTATAACATCCTAATTTCCTTTCTCCCATTTTCGTCCCATGAAGTGCAGAAAATCTCTAGTCCTGAATGAAAATTATTTGCCTAACTTATACCAGCATCTTGGTTACTGGACATGGTTAAAGTAAAATCACACAAAAAGAAAGACCTGCATTATTACAAATCAGTGGTTAACGGCCTCAAGTGGACCTTCAATACTAGCTGGTAATGTCTCCTATCTAGATTGTTTTCCCATTTTCCACAATGTATATTTTCAAAAATCTCTACCCTTCAATTGGTTAACAACAAGCAAACAAAAATCAAAATTAAAAACCCGCCTAACTTTTCTTATTTTAATGAAATAGTAAAAGGCTTTACCAACAAAGACAAAAATCCTATTCTCCTCCACCAGGATTTCCCACATTCAGAAATATTACCTAGTTGCTCAGAGTCTGTCATCTTTAAATCCTCACTCTCTGTTAACTCCTGATTCCATTAATTATCAAATCTATATATGCTAGATAATCAACATCTCTTGATTTGTACATTTCTTTTAATTACCACTGTCACTAGCTAAATCCAAATAACCGAAATCTTGCATCTGAGCTACAACAGGAGCCTTGGCTTCCTCGTCCTACACTCTAGACAGAATCATCTTTTAAAATTGTAAGTCTGATCATGACAACAATTCCCCTAGATTGACCCTTTCAATGACTGTCCATTGCATTTAAAATGAAGTAGAAAATTCTTAATATGGCCTACAATGCCCCCAATAACCTGTTTCCTTTTACCTCACCTGCCATTATCCCCCTTTACTCTGTGTCATATTGGGCTCCTGTCAGTAACTGAAGGAAACCTTTCTCTCTCTCTCTTGCCTCTAGGCCTTTAACCTAATATTAGCCTTTTACCTTCTCTGGATCATCACTATCACTAACAGGCTCCTAACATATAGTCAGCTGAAGTATCAACTCCAAGGACCCCTTTCCTAACTAAGCAAAATAGGTTAACACCTGTACTTCCCCTCCAAAGGATTTGTTGCACACATAATTTTCTGTTAAAATATCTGTCTACCTTACCAGCTAAGATCCATGGGGGTAGCTTTATACTCCCCTCACCATTATATCCCTAACTCTTACTACACAGTATTTATACGTTGAATTGCATTTAATACCTATTTTACTGTCAATATTTTTATCCAAAATTGAGGAAAGAGTGAAATCATCTGAACATCTGATTATTAACATATTATTTATTTATTTATTGTTTTTTTCTATTACAGTTGCCCCACATTTTCCCCCACTGCTCCCCCCCAGAACACCTCTTCTCCCACAGTCCATCCCCACCCCATTACCCATTGTCCATGTCCATGGGTCATTTATACTAGTTCCTTGACTACATCCTCTTTTTTTACCCCTTCCACTCCCTCCCCTTCCCTGCCCACCTCCCCAGTCACTGTTAGTCTGCTCCTTGTTTACTTGCCTCTGGTTCAATTTTGCTCATTTGTTTGTATTGTTCATTAGTGTCCTGTATTAGGTGATATCATATGGTATTTGTCTTATGTTGCCTGGCTTATTTTGCTAAGCATAATTCTCTTTAGTATCATTCATTTTGTTACAAATGGTAGGAGTTCATTCTTTCTTTCTGCTGCATAGTACTCCACTGTGTAAATGTACCACAGTTTTTTGATCCACTCATCTACAGATGAGCACTTCGGCTATTGTGAATAATGCTGTTACAAACATAGGGGTGCATAGCTTCTTTCAAATTGGTGTTTCAGGATTCTTCACGTATTATCCTAGCAATGAAATTGCTGGATCAAAAGGAACCTCCATTTTTTGTTTTTTGAGGAAATTCCATAGTCTTTTCCACAGTGGCTGCACCAGTATGCATTCCCACCAACAGTGCACTAGGGTTCCCTTTTCTCCACATCTTTATCAACATGTGTTGTTTGTTGATTTGTTGATGATGATCATTCAGACCAGTGTGAAATGGTATCTCATTGTGACTTTAATTTGCATCTCTCTGATGGCTAGTGATGTTGAGCATTCTTTCATATGCCTTTGGACCCTCAGTATGCCCTCTTTGGTGAGGTGTTTGTTCAGGTCCTTTGCCCAATTTTTAATTGGAATGTCTGTCTTCTTGGTGTTGAGTCTTATAAGTTCTTTATATATTTTGGAGATCAAACCTTTCTCTGAGGTATCATTGACAAATATGCTTTCCCAAATGGCTGGTTCCCTTTTCATCTTGCTGGTTTTTCTTTTGCTGAGCAGAAACTCTTTAGTTTGATACAGTCCCATTTGTTTATTCTTTTCTTTATTTCCTTTGCTCTAGGAGATATATCAGCAAAAATACTGCTACATGAAATATCTGAAATTTTCCTGCTTATGTTTTCCTCTGGACTTTTATGGTGTCATGGCTTACATTTAAGTCTTTGATCCACCTTGAGTTTATCCTGATGTATGGTATAAGTTAGTGATCTAGGTTCATTTTTCTGCATGTCCCTGTCCATTTCTCCCAACACCATTTGTTGAAGAGGCTCTTTTCACTCCATTTTATGTTTCTTTCCCCTTTGTCAAATATTGGTTGTCCATATAGACCTGTGTTTATTTCTGGGCTCTCTATTCTGTTCCATTGATCTATACGTCTGTTCTTATGTCAGTACCAGATTATTTTGATTACTGTGGCCTTGTAGTATAGTTTGATATCAGGTATTATGATTCTTCCTACTGTGTTCTTCTTCCTCAAGACTGCAGCAGCTATTCAGTGTCTTTTTTGTTTCCATATAAATTTTTGAAATATTTGTTCTAGGTCTGTAAAATATGCCATTGGTATTTTAATAGGGATTGTGTTGAATCTGTAAATTGCTTTGGGTAGTATGGACATTTTAATGATGTTGATTCTTCCCATGCATGAACATAGTATACACTTCCATTTATTTGTACCTTCCTTAATTTCTTTCTCCAATGCCCTGTTGTTTTACAATTGCAGGTCTTCTACCTATCTAATTAAGTTTATTCCTAGGTACTTTATTTTTCTTGTTGCTATAGTAAATGGGATTTTTTTTCTAGTTTCTCTCTCTGATATTTTATTGTTAGTGTACAGAAATGCCCTTGATTTCTGAATATTGACTTTGTACCCTGCTCTTTTGCCAAAATCACTTATTAGGTTGAGTAGTCTTTTGGTGGAGTCTATATGTACACTATCATGTCAGCTGCAAAAAAATGATAGTTTTACTTCCTCTTTTCCATTTTGGATGCCTTTTATTTCTTTTTCTTGTCTGATTGCTGTGGCTAGAACTTCCTAGACTATGTTGAATAGGAGTGGAGAGAGTGAACATCCTTGCCTTGTTCCTGATCTTAGGGGTATGCTTTCAGTTTTTGCCCATTGAGTATGATGTTGGCTTCAGGTTTCTCATATATGGTCTTTATTATGTTGAGGTATGCTCCCTCTATTTCTATTTAGCTGAGTGTTTTCATCATAAATGAGTGTTGTACTTTATCAAATGCTTTTTCAGTTTCTATGAATATGATCAAGTAATTTTTATGTTTCATTTTGTTTATGTAGTGTATTATGTTTATTGATTTGCAAATATTAAACCATCCTTGCACCTCTGAAATGAATCCCACTTGATCATGGTGTATGATCTTTTTAATGTGTTACTGGATCTGGATTGCCAATATTTTGTTGAGGAGTTTAGCATCTATATTCATCAGCAATATTGGCCTGTAGGTTTTGTTTCATTTTGTTTTGGGGGGTATTTGTGTGTGTGTGTGTGTGTGTGTGTGTGTGTGTGTGTGTGTGTGTGTGGTGTCTTGACCTGGTTTTGGAATTAGGGTAATACTGGCCTCAGAGAAAGAGTTTGGGAGTCTTTCTTCTTCTTAGATTTTTTGGATTAGTTTGAGAAGGATAGGAGTTACTTCTTCCCTTAATGTTTTGTAAAATTTGCCTGTGAAACCATCCAGTCCAGGGCTTTTGTGTGCTGAGAGTTTTTTGATTACTGCTTCAATTTCACTCTTTGTTATTGGTCTATTCAGGCATTCTGCTTCTTCTTCATTCAGTTTTGGAAGATTATGTTTCCAGATTTTTCTCCCTTTCATCCAGGTTGTCAATACTCTTGTCATATAATTGTTCGTGGTAATTTCTTACAATCCTTTTTATTTCTGTGGTATCAATTGTGTTTCTTCCTCTTTCATTTCTAATTTTGTTTATTTGGGTCCTCTCTCCTTTTCTCTTGATGAGCCTGGCTAAAGGCTTGTCAATTATGTTTATCTTTTCAAAGAACCAGCTCCTGGTTTTGTTGATCTTTTGAATTGTTTATTTAGTCTCTATGTCATTTAATTCTGCCCTGATCTTGATGACTGACTTCCTTCTTCTTGCTCTGGGCTTTATTTGTTGTTGTTCCTCTAGTTCTTCTAGCTATAGGGTTAGATTTTTAATTTGAGATCCCTCTATCCTTTTCAGGTAGGCCTGTATTGCTATGAACTTTCCACTAGGACTGCTTTCGCTATATCCCATAGGTTTTGGGTTGTTGTGTGTTCATTATCATTTGTTTCCAGAAACTTTTCTATTTCTTCCTTGATGTCATTGCTGAACCATTCATTATTTAATAGTATGTTATTCATTCTCCATGCATTTGAATGTCTTTGAGTATTTTCCTTGAGATTACTTTCCAGTTTCAGGCCATTGTGATCTGGGAAGATGCTTGATATAATTTCAATTTTCTTGAATTTGTTGAGGCTTGTTTTGTGTCCTACAATGTGGTTCCTCTTTGAAAATGTTTCATATGCACTTGAAAAGAATTTATATTTTGTTTGTCTGGGGTGAAAGGTTCTATATATATCAATTAAGTCCATATGATCTACAGTGTTGTTCAATGCCTCAATATCCTTGGTGTTTCTTTGCTTTTAAGATCTGCCCATTGTTGACAATGGGGTGTTAAAATCTCCTATTATGAATGTGTTGCTGTTGATATCCTGCTTGTAGTCTCTCAAGATTTTCCTTATATATTTGGGCGCTCCTATGTTGGGTGTATATATGTTTACAAGGGTTATATCTTCTTGATGGATTGTTCCCTTAAGTATTATAAAATGTCCTTCTTTGTCTATTTTTATGATCTTTGTGGTGAAATCTATTTGACATAAATATTGCTACCCACATTTTTTTTTTCATGTCTGTTGGCTTGAAATACTTTTTTCCATCTCTCCACTTTTAGTCTGTGTAGATCTTTGTTCTGAGGTGTGTCTCTTGTAGACAGCATATTTGTGGGTCATGTTTTCATGTCCATTCAGCTAACCTATGCCTTTTTATTAGAGCATTTAATCCATTTACATTTGAGGGTTATTATTGATAGGTACTTATTCATTGTGATTTTTTTCCCTTTGTACTTATGTTCTTCTCTCTCTTTCTCTTTTTCTTCCTCTTCTTAAAGCAGTCCCCTTAGCATCTCCTGCAATACTGGCTTGGTGGAAGTGTATTCTTTTAGTTTTCTTATGTCTGGGAAACTCCTTATTTCACCTTCCATTTTGAATGAGAGCCTTGCTGGGTAGAGTAATCTTGGTTAGTGGCCTTTGTTTTTCATTACTTGAAATATTTTTTTGCCATTACCTTCTGGCTTGTAGTGTTTCTGTTGAGAAATCCACTGACAGTCTAATTGGAGCTCCCTTGTATGTTATTTGCTCTTTTTCTCTTGTTGCCTTTAGGATTCTCTCTTTGTCTTTGAATGTTGCCATTTTAATTATGATGAATCTTTGAGTGGTCCTCTTTGGGTGTATCTTTTTAGGACCCTCTGTGCTTCTTAGACTTGAGTGACTTTTTCTTTCCTCAAGTCAGAGGACTTTTCTGCCATTACCTTTTCAAAGAGGTTTTCTATCCCTTGCTCCCCTTCTTCTCCCTCTGGTATCACTATGATATGGATATTGCTACATTTCTTGTTGCCCTGCAGCTCTCTTAAATCCTCTTCATTCTTTCTCAGTCTTTTTTCATTTTGTTGTACTGTCTGGGAATTTTTTCTTATGTTGTCCTCCAGCTCACTGATCTGATCCTCTGCTTCCTCTAGCCTTTTTTTTTTATTCCTTCTACTCTGTTCTTCAGTTGAGAAATTGTATTACTCATTTCCTCCTGAATCTTATTGATAGTTTCTATGTCCTTTTTAATGCTGGTGTAGTTCTTAGTAAGTTCCTTGTAGTTTCCCTGGAGTTCTTTGTAGTTTCCCTGTAGTTCCCTGTAATTCCCCTTGAGTTTGTTGTAGTTTTCTCTGAGTTTGTTGAGTTCATTGAGCTTCCTTATAACCATTCTTTTGAATTTCATGTCTGATAGTTTGCTTGCCTCTGTTTCATCTAGCATTCTTTCTGAAGATTCCTCTTTTCCTTTCATTGGGTGGTTTTTTTCTTTGTTCCCCATTTTAGGTACCTCTTCTTGTTTGTTTTTCTTACATTTGTCTGCTTTGATTTCCCACCTTCATGGTGTGACCTTCTGTAATAGGAGACCTGGGGGATTCAGTGGTGCAGTCTCTTTGCTCTCCTGAGCTTGATGCTCTTGGGATGCTCTTTATGATGTTTGCTTAGGCTGCCTGATTGTATTCCAGTTTTGATTGTTGTTGTGTTGCTCTTTGGTGGGACCTTCCCTCTGGCTAGTTGATTGAAAGTCATTCTGCCCACCACATCTTGAATTCTTTTGTGGAGATGCTATTAAAACATAAACACACAACCCAGGCAAGAAACCCACACCCTCAAAAAAATCGCCCACCTACAATCACACTATCAGCATAAAATGAGCCAGTATTAATATAAAGAGATTAAGACTATTATACTAAAGGAAAAACAGATAAGAGTTGCCTAACTGAAAAAAAGATGATTTTTGAGAGGGAAGGTGGAAGAGTAATAACAGTAGTGAGTAGGGCCAAGGCAATGCAACACAGTAAGTAATATTTACATTATATGTTGAAAAAGGGAGGGAATAAGGCAGAATGAAGTGAGAGTGGAAATGTATAGTATTAGGTTTATACAGAAGTTACATGTTATATATTTAGTGCAGGGGGGAGCATAAATAAAACAAACAAAAAAATAAAGAAGAAGAGGGAGAGAAGATAAGAAACAGATTAAAGAAAGAGCTTTCCCACAGTACAATCTTTGGGCTATGAGTGACATAGGTGGGATGAGAATAAGAGGGAAAAAAGAAAGAAAGAAAAATTTAAGGGATATCCAAAGGAAAGGGAAGTGAATTTGAGATGATAGAAGGGGTAGTTATACTAGGAGGAGTGAAAACCAAGCTAAAAGAGGGTAAACTGTTTTCAAATTTAAGGTGAAAGAATGGGTATTGGTCGTAGTAGGAGAGAAGACAGAATTTAAGACCAAAGTAAGAAGAGGAGCTCAGATGTTAAGGTGAGTTAATACAAGGGAGGAGCAACATATGATATTTGTAATAAACTATAATATAACAATTAGTGACTTAAAATGCATAAACTGGGAGGGCAGAATTTGTCCCAGTAATGTCTGGTTTTTACTGCTTTCTCCTCTTTCTGGATCTGTCCCAGGTCAAAGTTCCATGGGTTTCATATTTTGCTTTCTGGCTGTCTGTCTGTGAGGAGCTCTAGCTGGATGCTGAGGCTGCTGTTCTCTCACTTGTGGGTCTGCCACAGCTCTCCGCTGTGAGCTGCACTGAGCTGGGTCACACACACTGGTACTGCAGCACCCTCCAGGGCTCCTCGCACTTGTCTAGCAATGCTACTCTGCCAGCAAGTCAGTGTGCATGCCCACAGTCCCTGCTCAGCCTCAGGTCCTGTCTCCACTCCTCCTCCAAAAAAGTCTCTGTGTGGCCTCCAAACTGCAGCACCAGCCCACATCCCTGCCTGGAAGAGCCTTGGTGCCTGCATGCGCACGCGGGTACAGGGTTTCCTGCACAGGGTCCCTACTAAGTCTGGGGTTCTGCCTCAGTTATCCCCCATGTGGGCCCCTCTCTGTGGCTCAGTTCTGCGTTTTTGTTTGGCAGAGCCTCAATTCACATAGTTTCTCATAGCCCGGGCTGCTCTGCATCTTCCCGCACCTCTGACTGTTTCACGGAACCTTCTCGCTGACTCCTTCCTGGACTTCACTGGTCAGGGCACCTATGGTGGGAGTGCAGTTCCCAAGCAGATCCAGCTAATGAGCTGGTCAGCAGCTAACCCTTTCCATGCAGTGGAGGCACTGGGTTGAGGAACCCAGCGACTCCGCTTGGAGAGTGTGGGCCGTGGTTTCTGCCCTCTCCAATGCTGCTCCCATGCTCCTGTCCCTGTTCACCCTAGCTGAAAGCCGCTCTCACTCCCTCTCCGCTCCATATTTGTACTTCAAGTCCTTCTACAATGGGAGCAAGCAGACAAGACTGCTACTTACTCTGCCATCATTTTTCCCCTCCTGACTATTAATATACCATTACCTAGAAACTTTCGTCTCCATTTATTGAAGAAAATAACAGGAAAAAAACTAGATTTTTCTACACATTATCTTATTTTTAGCAATTTTTAACACACCTCAAAAGCGCTGCTTAAAGGGAAAAGCTACATGGGGAACTTTGAAGTTTGGTGTATTTTGAAGAGCAGAGGACAAAGAGAAATGATCTGTAAAAGACTAAAAGAAGGTATACCTGAAAAGGGAAAAAAGAAAGACAAGAAGTAAATTTTTCCTTTGTTATATTTTACTCAAATTCTTACATACAAACCGTTAGTTACACTTGGTGATGTTTAACAATATACAAGTGATTATTAATATTTTCCATGTATACTCAGCCTTGCTATACCAAAAATGAATCATTTTGATATGTAAGAATGATAAAACATAAGTTGTTTATGTAAGACATAGTGTCTCTCTGCATTAAATTTACAATCTAGTACACATGAAAGATTTTAAAAAGCACTCAACTATAAAAATACAGCCATAAAGTTGGCATTCATTTCACTTTGATCAAGCTTATAGACTCAGTTTTCCAAGATCTGAACCTGATTTTTTAGTATGATTTCCATGGCCTATATGGACATGTGACATAGGTATCAACAAGAAGGCCACAAACAAATATCCCAAACATGTTAATACATGTTCCATTAAAAAAGTTTCCTAATAAATAAATGATTAATTCATTATTTTAACAATAAAAAATAACAATCCCTCCCTCTCAGATATTAAGACCCTTTATAATCTTATAAAGGACAATGGGCGAAGGTCTCAAGCTCCTCTAGCAGCTTCAAGCTGGACATGGTCATCGTCCTACCTACCCTTGGGTCCAGAAATCCCTAATAAGAGTGGGGGTGTGGAGGGGAGGGTGGCCTTCCTACATGGGGAAGGATCGTGCAGACTCCAGGTCAGTTAGCTGTCCCCAGACAAGGGCGTGCTTGGTTTAACAGGCTGGCATCCTTGTTATATTCTGGGGGCAACAGATTTGGCAAAAGGGTTTAAAAAAAGAAGAAGAAGAATATATGAAAGGGTGAAGCAGAAGAGCTTGTATGTACGAACCATGGGCATGAACTAGGGGGGTATTGCTGGGGGAGGGGGTTGCTGGGTGGAGGGGAGTAAAGGGGAAAAAATTGGAACTATTGTAACAATATAATCAATAAAATATACTTTAAAAATAAATAAATAAAATAAATAAATCAACAAAGAAAAAAAAGTTTCTTGGTCAAAAAAAATATTTTAAGAAATCCCTAATACACATGCCTCTTGGAGAATAATTATGCATCTTCACTTTTAGAGATTTAAGATGTTTTAACCTTATTGAACCCACTGTTTCACAGATACATTTAAAAATGGATCTGTTTTCCTCACAAACAACCTACTAAGATCTTAAATGACATGTGTTCATCCATACAGTTTGAAAAATGCTGACTTCAACTGTACTCATGATTTGCCTAGTCTGACATGTAAACTTATTCACATCATTTCTTAAAATACATAAATATATAAAAGGCAAAAAGATAGCTCTTCATTAAATCAACTGCACTAAAACTTGAGGAACTGAATAAGATTAGAGAGGTCCTAAAGGCCAGGACACTTAAGTGAATAAGATATAGTAACCCAAACTATTATCATTCTCAGTTTAATTTATCCTGGATTTATTTTGAAATGTAATTAAAATATATCTGTCACCCTGAATTTTTCTCTTGGAAATAGTCCAACTTTGATCTGGTGTGCACACCTCTAGGTAATTATTCTCAAACTTAGTGTTTATTAGACTCACCTGGGATGCTTATTACAAAATGTTATTTCCTGGGATCAGCACCAAAGTTACTGAATCAGAATTATGGAGTGTATAATTCATTTTCTGCATTTTTAACAAACACCCAAGATGATTCAGGAAATTCTATCTCTAGAACTTTAATCTCTTTGAGTTAAAAACATTATTTCAGGTGCATAAAATTATCAGAGGATTTCTCTATCACCATTTCAGATTACCTAAATTTATATGCATAAACTGATTCAGAACAATAAAAACAAAGTCTAGGTTAGCCATTCTGGGTGTTTTACACTAGGAAGATATAATATTTCCTCTAATATTTTGGCTTCTTCTTACTCCATGCAGCTAAGAGAAAAGAGAAATTGTCCTCTAAATTATTAGCAATAAATTACATAACTGTCTTTTTCTGCCATCAGAAAATAGTATATTTCCACTTTCTGAAAAAGGAATGAAAAGTTTCCCCGCCACACAATATTTTTCCAGCCTCTAACTTTGACACTAATAGCTTAGGTTGCCTTTATCAAATTCTCTGGTCTCTGTCAAAAATACATGCTGTACTCAGAAAACTACAGAACACTGAAGGAAGGAAGGAAGGAAGGAAGGAAGGAAGAAAGAAAGAAAGAAAGAAAGAAAGAAAGAAAGAAAGAAAGAAAGGAAGGAAGGAAGGAAGGAAGGAAGGAAGGAAGGAAGGAAGGAAGGAAGGAAGGAAGGAAGAAAGAAAGAAAGAAAGAAAGGCACAAATAAATGGAAGCATATACCGTGTTACTGAACTGAAAGAATTAACATCATTAAAATGTCCATACCATCCAAAGCAATGTATAGATTCAATGCAACCCCAATTAAAATACCATGACATATTTTGTAAGTATAGAAAAAAAATTAAAATTTATATGGAAAAATAAACAACCCCAAATAGCCACAACAATCTTGAGAAAGAGGAACAAAGTAGGAGAGATCACAATCAGATATCAAAATATATTACAAAGCCACTGTATTCAAAACAGTCTGGTAATGGCATAAAGACAGACACATAGATCGATGGAACAGACTAGAAAGCCCAGAAATAAACCCAAGTCTCTATCATCAATTAATATTTAACAAAGGGGGCAGGAGCATAAAATAGAGTAAAAAGAGCCTCTTCAACAAATGGTGTTGGGAAAACTGGACAGGGACTTGCAAAAACATGAAACTAGACACCAACTTACACCATACACCAGAATAAACTCAATATGGATAAAAATCTTAAATATAAATCATAACACCATAAAAGTCCTGGAGGAAAACGTAGGCAGGAAAATTTTTGATAATGATGTAGCAATATTTTTGCCAATATATCTCCTAGGGATAGGAATATAAAGAAAAGAATAAACAAATGGCACTACATCAAACTAAAAAGCTTCTGCACAACTAAAGAAAACACCAGCAAGATGAAAAGGAAACCAACCATATGGAAAAATATATTTGCCAATGATACCTCAGACAAGGGTTGATCTCCAAAATATATAAAGAACTTATGTGACTCAACACCAAGAAGACAGATAACCCAATTAAAAAATGGGCAAAGGACCTGAACAAACACTTCTCCAAAGAGGACATACAGAGGGCCCATAGGCATATGAAAGAATGCTGAACATCACTAGCCATCAGAGAGATGCAAATAAAAACCACAATGAGATAACACCTCACACCTGTCAGAATGGCCAGCATCAACAAATCAACAAGCAACAAGTGCTGGCAAAGATGTGGAGAAAATGGAACCCTAGTGCACTGTTGGTGGGAATGCAGACTGGAGCAACCACTGTGGAAAAACAGTATGGAGTTTCCTCAGAAAACTAAAAATAGAACTACCTTTTGATCCAGTGATCCCACTGCTGGGATTATAACCTAAGAATCCTGAGACATCAGTTCAAAAGAACCTCTGTATCCCATGTTCATAGCAGTGCTATTTACAATAGCCAAGTGCTGGAAACAGCCTAAGTGCCCACCAGTAAATGAGTGGATCAAAAAACTGTGGTACATTTACACAATGGAATACTATGTAACAGAAAGAAGGAAGGAACTCCTACCCTTCATGACAGCATGGATGGAACTGGAAAGTATTATGCTAAGTGAAATAAGCCAGGCAGTGAAAGACAAATACCATATGATCTCACCTATAAGTGGAACCTAATGAACAAAATAAACAAACAGGCAAAATAGAGCCAGTGACATGGAAATAAGGAACAAACTGACAGCAACATGAGGAGTGGGTGGAGGGGGATAACGGGGGAAAGAAGGGGAAGGGTCTAGTCAAGGAACAAGTATAAAGGACCCATGGATGTGAACAACGAGGGGGGGAGATTGACTGTGGGAGTGGGGTGGTGGACAAGGCAGGGGAGAGCAATGGGGGGAAAATTGGGACAACTGTAATTGAACAATAATAAAATGAAATAAGTGGAAAAACAATTTGTGCTGAAACAGTATGAAACTTGTCCAAGCAAAACATTCTGGGTCCTTGTTTCACTCTGCAATTTTAACTTACCACTTTGATTGTGAATACATTTTATTTCCTCTATTTGACACTTCTGTTTATCCTTTGATACCCCACTAGTATGAGAATTTAGTATGAAGTACATAAACTAATTAGAAGAATAGGGAAAAACTGTATAACAGTAAAATGAATTCAGAAAACTAAGTCGTTCTGAAATAGCAAAGAAATGGCTCTTGATTTTCTCAAGACTTGACTAAGAAGCTAGTGAAAATTATTTTCTAATTCACTTTATCCAGTAAATTTTATTATCACTAAGAATAATTCATAGAAAAAAGAAGTGACAATGGCTGAACTGCAAATTGTAAATATTCAGATTGTAAAAATTTAAATTTGAACTTGGTAAATTGTGCTTACTAGAAACAATGCCCCAAAGGAAAACTCACAATTAAAGATATACTCTCATTGTGGGGGAAACAAAGCCCTAATTATATTTATTTTATTTTTTAATCCTCACCCAAATATATGTTTATTGATTTGTGAGAGAGAGGAGGGAAAGAAGGAGGGAGAGACAGAGAACACCAACCAGTTGCCTCCTGTATGTATGGACCCAACTAGGGATTGAACCTGCTACCGAGGTAGGTGCCCTGACTGGGCTCAAGCCCACAACATTTTGGTGTACAGGATGGTGCTTCAACCAACTGCACCACCTAGCCAGGGCCCTGGTTGTATTTAAAACTTCTTTGTATGGATTAAGTGGAAGAGAAATTATTTATTTTTATTTTTTAATCTTTATTGTATTTTTTCTATTATTTTGATGAGAACATTTCAGTAAGTAAAACTAATTTTTTAAATTCAAAATCATTAAATTCTACTGTAGAAAAAACTAAGATAATTAACTTTTTCAAGGAAATATTTTCCACTATTGATTTACTTATGAAGAATAAAAATTGTTGGGTCTGCTGCATGGGCAACAGCAGACCCTCCATATCACCCTGCCCAGGCTCTGTAGCTTCAGCTTCACTGGAGAGGACACTCCAGCGTCATCGCAAGATGTCGATTCAACACGGGAGGAGACAGATACCGTGTCACTCCCGAGTCGGACTGCACAGCCATTTTCGGCGGTGCAGATAGACTCTTAAGAAGCTACACCATCATCTCTCGAGACGGACGGCTGCCGAACGAATAAAAATTGTTAATTATAATGTAAAGTCCACATGTCCATATAGTTAAAACTGTGGAGTTAAAATGCTTATTAGGTCAAAATGTCAGGGTAAAAGTATCTTGTACCTATATGTTCAGCATTTTAAGTAGAATTTCCTAGCACAAAAATTTGCAAGGTTTTAAAATAGAAATTTAAAGTGGTCTAATTGACCATGCAGTTCAATATGGCAGATTGAGTAAACACATTGATCGTTCTCCCTTTCAAGATTTATTGAAATGGACGGATATATATATGTATATCCATATGAAATGAAACTATAAGGCAATAAGTTAGATTGGATGTCCAGAGAAATCCTCTCAATTTAGAAAAGAAGAAACTGCTGAATATAATGTTTTAATTTTCTTATATGTTTGGCTGAGTAAAGAAGAAAATCCTCAGAAGACAAAAAATGAAAAGAAAGCAAAATTCCAGAGAAGTAAGCAAGCTCTAAAGTTCGCATTTATCCTAGAAGCAGCTAACAATCTGTGGTGGGCCTAGAGCTTAAGTTTTTACAGAAAACAGACCTGGTCCCTGTAAAGATGAGGGATCAGACTGAGACACCTGACAAATGCAGGAACCTCTAAAAACAATACAATTTTTTTTAAAAAGAGAGAGAGAGAGAACTCCTAAAGGGAAATAGTGATAAGGCCTGTATGCTTTGACCTCGACTTTTGAGCAGGAAAAAAATGAAAGGTAAAAAGAAAGTCTCCCTAGAGAATTCCAAATGTAAGTCTACCCTCATACTGGCTTGGGGACAGAATTTATGCTATCTATACAGACTCAAAATTAAAAACGTACTTTATAGTGGTCCCAGTTTTGTGAAGCTCCAGCACTTGGCAGAAGCAAACACCAAAACAACTCAAGCCTTGAATAATCCCTCCAAGGAACGTGAGCTAACTTTTTTAAAAATCACTAAACTCCTAAAGAAGCAAGTTACCATAAGTAATAGAAAAAAAATCCACAAACTCCACAGATATGAGGATATTCATATGCAAAATATAAAATATATGAAACAA
Source organism: Furipterus horrens (assembly GCF_987537825.1). Classification (NCBI taxonomy): domain Eukaryota; kingdom Metazoa; phylum Chordata; class Mammalia; order Chiroptera; family Furipteridae; genus Furipterus; species Furipterus horrens. The sequence continues at coordinate 60,413,857 of NW_028327172.1, read as the reverse complement.
TAAAGGAGAGGTAGGATGTATAGTGAAAAAAACAAGACTATTAAGCATGACCAAGCATATTTTCAAGAGAATCAAATCAAACATTTAGAAATAATAAATATAATAATTAAATTTTTAAGTGGCATATTGGATATAACTGCAGAAATAATTAGTAACATGGAAGACAGAGCTAAAAAAAATTACTCAGAATAAAACAAAGTGGCAAGTTTTAGAATATACAAAGTAGTGACTGACAAAAATATACATCCAATTGGAGTTCCTAAAGGAGAGAATAGCAAGAATAAAAGAGAAGCACCATTTGAAGAGTTAATAGCACAGGACGTTTTCCATAAATGCACCTTAAATGAAAATTATATTTCAGGGTTTATTCTATAAAAACTAAGAATGCAAAAAGGTGTATGACATAAGACACATGAAGTAGTGGCAGCTAAGTATCACCAAAAGAACAGAAGAGCAAAAGAAGCTCATATTAAACTAAGAGAAAATCCATTTGACTTGACATTTTGAATAACATTTATGTCTAATTCTTTGGGCTTTTAGCCTTGCATTATCCAGTCAGGAAAGCTTAACCGACTTACTTAATCAAACACAGTTACTTAGACTAATTGTTTTATTTCCCATCCACTTCAGTGTAGATAGGTTATTCATCTGTAATATAGTTAGGTTAATTTGTTAGTATTTGTATTCCATTTGGGGGTTTCATCTGGTTGGTATTAACTGTTTATTTTGGGAATAAAGACATATGAAATATAATTATGGTTCTAAGAGTCAGAGTCATAAAAAATAAATGAATTCAGAGAAGTGTATCACATTCCTACTACATGAGTCCCATTCCCCACTCTTTCCATCCCTTTCCCACTAACCTCTGTAAATAACCAATCTCTAGTTTTTTATTTAGCTTATCTATATTCCTCATGCCTGTGGTGTTTTTGGATCCCCTTCTTTCTTATATGAAGTGTAGAATGTTATAGATCCTCTTCAGCCTTCACTTTGGTTTTTTAACTAAATAGCACATCCTGGAATTCATACCATATCAATTCATAGCTATCTTCCTCATTTTTACCAGACGCATACTATTTCATGTGGAAGTACCATTGCTTATTTAATGACTCTCCCATATATGGACATTTTAGTTGTTTCCAATATTTAACAATTATAAACTATGCTATAATAAATAACCTTCTGCATATATATTTTTGTTTTGCTGAAGGTATATATCTTCAGGGTAGATTCCTACCATGGCGACTGCTGGATTGAAAGATTAATGAAGCTGTACCTTTGTTAGTTGTTGCTAAATTTCCCTTCAGAAGGGTTGTATCACTTTTCATTCCCACCAGCAGTGTATGAAAGTGCCAGTTTCCCTACAGCTTTGTCAACAGAACATGTTTTAATGCTGGTAAATCTAGTTTTTCCACTTACAGTTTTTCTTCTTTCATGTTTTTCTAGCTATGTTTTCATGTTTTATTTTCCACAGGAATTTTAGGGTCAACATATTTAAAACCCATAAAATAATGAGTTGGTGTTTTTATTGAGATTATATTTGCTCTAATTTAGAGAAAACTGCCATCCTTATCACTTTAAGCCATCCTATCTAAGCATAAAGGATTTACTTTTTAAAAGAAGATATTCAAATGGCCAACAGGCACATGAATAGGTGTTCAGCACCACATATCCTCAGGAAAATGCAAATCAAAGCACAATAAGATATCACTTCACATCTCTTAGACTATTATCAAAAAGACAAGAAATAACAAGTGTTGATATGAATGTGGAGAAAGGAGAACCCTTGTGCACTGGTAGTGAGAAGGCAGAGTGGTGCAGCCACTACGGAAAACAGTGTTAAGGTTCCTCAAAATTTAAAAATAGAACTACGTAATCCATCAATTCCACTTCTGGGTATATTGGGTTGACAAAAAAGTCTGTATGTTTTTTTTTCTGTAAAATAAAAGATACATTCTTCATTTTCACCAGGAGCTTTATTTATTGGCTGTTTTGAGTATGTTGGCTAATATCTCACGTGATATAACATTGATTGTTCTCAATTAATGTCTTGATTTTATTGCTATCAACTTCAAGAGGTCTACCTGACTATGAAGCATCATCCAGCGAGAAATCTCCAGCATGAAACTTCACAAGACTTTTGACACATTCAATCAGCCAAGCACCTTCCATATACTACACAAATCTTTTTGTGTGTGTGTGTTTCAGTTGTGTTTTTACCTTTCTTTAAATAATAAAGCATAATATGCTGTAAGTGTGAAAATGTGTATTTTCTTCCATCTTCAGTATTAAAATGGCTACACAAAAATTCACCCATTTGATAAGTAATTTTTATTTATTTTTTAACGTTTTAACTACATAGTATTTTATTTTATTTTAATGTGTTTTATTTTTTTAATGTGTTTTATTAATTATAATTTTACATTTGTCCCAATTTCCCTTCCCTCTGCTCCCCTCCACCCGGTGGCCCCCCTCCCTCCAGTTGTCCCCCCCTTTTAGACCATGTCCATTAGTTGTGCATATAGTTCTTCTCAACCTCTCTCTGTCTATTCCATTCCCTCTTACCATGATCCCCAATTCCTATATCATCTCCCTCCCTCTCCCCATTCCCCCTCCCTGTTGACCTCCTCCCAATATGCTCCCCATACCTATAGTTCTTTTTCCACTCTCATTGCCTTTTTAGTTTGCCTTTGTTTCAATTCCCTAGCTTCCGTTGTTTCTTGTGATGCAGTTTTCATTTTAGATTTCATAGTTTTGATCCTCCTTTTTCTAAACCAGTCCCTTTAACATCTCATATAACAGTGGTTTGGATCTAATGAACTCTTTCAGTTTTGTTTTGTCCTGGAAACACTTTCTCTGCCCTTCTATTCTGAATGACAATTTCGCTGGATAGAGTATTCGTGGTTGTAGGTTTTGGATTTTCATTACTTTGAATATTTCTTGCCATCCCTTCTTGCCTGCAGGGTCTCCCTTGAGAAGTCAGCTGATAGTCTAATTGGGACCCCTTTGTACATGATTCTTTTCTTCTCTCTTGCTGCTTTTAAGATTCTCTCTTTATCTTTAACTTTTGACATTTTGATTATAATGTGTCTTGGAGTGGTTCTCCCTGGGTCCAGTTTTTTTGGAATTCTCTGTGCTTCCTGGACCTGTAAGTCTATTTCCTTCCCCAAGTTTGGGAAGTTCTGCTTTATTATATTTTCACTTAATTTTTCAATTTCTACTTCATCTTCTTCACCCTCTGGCAAACCAATGATTCTTATTTTGGGCCTTTTATAGCTGTCCCAGAGGTTTCTGATCCTCTCATCATTTTCCTTGCTTCCCGTTTTTTCTCTCTGCACTGGTTGACTGTTTGTTCCTTCTTTGTGTTCTGGTTTGTTGATTTGAACTCTGGATATTATTTCCTCACCATCTGTCTCGTATGTGGTTTTGTTCCTTTCAGTATGAGTGTTTTTCGATTCTTTCTCATCTTTTTCCAGATCTTTTGTTAAGTCTGTAAGCCACCTGATAACAATGGCCCTGAACTGAGCCTCTGACAGGTTTCTTATTTGTTCATCTGTCAGATTCTTCATCTGTTGCCTGGTGAGCTGCGCCACCGGGATTTCTATAGTTGTGTGCCTCATTTTGACAGATGCGTTTTGTTTTCTTGGGCCGGCTATAGGGGGCAGTGCCTGTGTACTCGTCAGGACCCAGCGATCGGCGGCGATCCGCAACCTTTCTCCCCGGCGCTTTGTTGTCACTGCCCAGCGACCAGTGGTGATCCGCACCCTATTTCGCAGCCCTGTGGCACTTTGTGTGGGGGCGGGGGTCCAAGATGGATTCACACAGTTATTCCTCTAGGAGACCGGGATCCGTCCTCCCGCCCCCTGGGCCTCACTGTTCGAGGCGATGTGGTGGCTGCTTCTCCCAGCTTTGGGGTCGCGAGTAGCCGGGGTTTGACTGCAGCCGGGATTGTCCTCCCTGCCGCTGGGATTGTTCTCCCTGCCGCTGCCCCTGGTGCGACCGCAAACAGCACCACCCACTTTCACTCTTCCTACCTGCCCAGAGAGCGCCGCTGGTTTATAACTTCATACGTTGGGCTCTGTGTAGTTTTATTTTCTGGAATTTCTAGTTATCTTTTGTTTTGAAGTAGTTGTATTCCTCTCTAGTTGTAGAGGGAGGCCGAGCATGTCCGTCTAAGCCTCCATCTTGGCCCCATGATAAGTAATTTTTAAATGCATGCTGATATGACAGCCATCACAATACAATCCAACAAAATTGTTTTGAGTGAAGTTAAAAACAACTAAGCATTACTAGCAATGAGCCATCTTATGGAAAATAAAAAAAAGAACTTTCTAGCCAACTCAGTCTATCTGAAGGAAATGAAATCAGGATTTTGAAGAGTTTCTACAACCCAATGTTCATTATTCCATTATTCACAACAGTCAAGACATGGAAACAACCTAACTGTGCATCAATGGATGAATGGATAAAGAAGATGTGGTATATATGTACGATGGAATCCTATTCATCCATAAAAATTTTTTTTTTAATTCTGCAATATCTTGAATGAATCTTGAGGGCATTATGATAATGAAATATGTCAGGTAGAAAAAGAAAAATACTGTGTGATTCCTCTAAAATGTGGAATCTAAAAAAAAAACCTCATAGAAACAGAGAGTAGAGTAGTGGTTGCCAGTGGCAGGTGTGTTATGGAGAGAGGAGATTGGTGAAGGTGTTCAAACAGTACAGTTATGACATTAATAAGTTCTGTGAATGTAATGTATAGCACAGTGACTAAAGCTAACAATACTGTACTGTATATATGAAACTTGCTAACAGAGTAGATCTTAAAAGTTCTCAGCACATACAAAAAATATTATAAGTAGCTGACGTGATATATATGTTAACTGACATTATTGAGTTAATTTCATAATGTATACATATATCAAGACCCTGGCTGGTTTGGCTCAGTGGATTGAGCATCGGCCTGCGAGCTAAGTGTCGCTGGTTCGATCTTCCAGTCAGGGCACATCAGAGAAGGAAAACTCTGACTCTAAAAAACCTCCGCTGCCTTGCGGCATACCTCTTCAGGGGAAAGGCTAAGGGAGTAAACCCCGACAGAAAATCCGGAGCCGGAGTCCCTAAGGCGGTTTGACGTTGTAGTCAACACCGGCAACTCCTGCGGCGCACCTGAAGCCAAGCTGTATTGACTCCGTCTTTCCCTTGGACCCTTCAGCTGCGAAGAGAGGGGGGGTCTGCTGCATGGGCAACAGCAGACCCTCCATATCACCCTGCCCAGGCTCTGTAGCTTCAGCTTCACTGGAGAGGACACTCCAGCATCATCGCAAGATGTCGATTCAACACGGGAGGAGACAGATACCGTGTCACTCCCGAGTCGAACTGCACAACCATTTTCGGCGGTGCAGATAGACTCTTAAGAAGCTACACCATCGTCTCTTGAGATGGACAGCTGCCGATCGGATCGACATATATCAAATCATCATGTAATATACCTAAACTTACACAGGTTATTTGTCAAGTATATCTCAATAAAGCTGGGGGAACAAAGAATAAACTTTTTTCCATTTGTCCAAGTCTTATTACTATCTTCCAGGTTTATTTTAAAATATTTTTTGTATATTACTTTGCATATTTCTATTCTTTTTAATTTTTAAAAAAACTTTATTTTTCAATTTAAGTTGATCTACAATATTATATTAGTTTCAGGTGTACAAACCAGTGATTAGACATTTCTTTAACTTACAAAGTGATCACCCTAATAAATCTAGCACCCATCTGAAATCTTACATAATAATTTTAGTATTACTGACTATATTCCCTATGCTGTACTTTACATCCCTGTGACTATCCTGTAACTATCAATTTGTACTTCTTAATCCCTTCACCTTTTACACCCAGTTCCCCAACCCCCCATCCCATTTGGCAACTTTCAAAATGTCCTCAGTATTTGAGTCTGTTTCTAGTCTGCTTGTTTACTTATTTTGTTTTTAGATTCCGCATACAAGTAAAATAATATGATAATTGTTTTTCCATATCTGACTTATTTCATTCAACAGAATACCCTCTAGCTATATCCATGTTGTTGCAGGTGGCAAGATTTTTTTTTTTAATGACTAAGTCATATTCCATTGTATATATGCACCACTTCTTTACCCATTCATCTACTGATGGACACTTAGGTTGCTTCCATATCTTAGCTATTCTAATTAATATTGCAATGAATATATGGATGTACATGTCTTTTTTATTGAATTTATTGAGGTGACATTGGTTCTCAAAACTATATAGGTTTCAAGTGTACAACCCAATAAAACATCATCTGCATACTGCATTGTGCACCTCTTGCCCAAGCAAAGTCTCTTTATGTCCCCATTTTCCCCCCTTCGCCCACCTTCACCTACTTCTCAACTCTTTTCTCACACATACACACAAACACAACAATAACAACAACAACAAGTAGGAAATCCCATTTGAAACTATGAAAAAGGAATGATGATATATGGTTCTGAGGTAGGAAGAACCTGATAGAGCTGCTAGGAAATCTTCTGAAGTAGAATAATAATGACAGTGATTACATAGTGTAAATGTTGCTATTAAAAGGACAGACAGGGAGTGTTTTCCACATCAAATGGGCATTGAGCATAAATGTTTCCAGAAATCATACAGCATTTCATTAGAGAAAAGCAAAATGCAGATGCCAAACAGAAATGATAAGCAAATCTATCGCTTATTTGAAAAAGATGATATGATGTTAATAATAATAGCAGTACCTTATGGTTATAAATGAAGTTTGCAGATAAGTAAGCACTCAATCAAATCCAGACACTAACTCTACCACTATTATGTTTTCTTTACTTTAATATTTTGTATTGATTTTTGAGAGAGAGAGAGAGAGAGAGAGAAACATCAATTTGTTGTTCCCTTTATTTATGAGTTCATTGATTGATTCTTGTATTGCCTTGACCAGGGGTCAAACCTGCAACCTTGGTGTATCAGGATGATACTCTAACAAACTGAGCTACCTGGCCAGGGCCTTGTGTGTTATTTTCAATAAAGCATTTTACTTCTCTGTGCTCTGTCCTCTGCCTATAAATTGTAGATAATACTTTATTGTCTTAAGCAGGCCCGTTGGCTTTAAATCAAGCCTCATCTCTTGTGGTAGACAATGAAAGAAAGGTCTTCTTGTTGGCCTTGTCTTAGGCCCTAGCTCTTAGATCCTGAGACTCATCTTTTCTACAAAACTTTCCCAGGGGACTGTTGGAAATTGTCCCTACATTGCCATTTCAAAGACTCAGGGTTTAGTTTTGTTACAGGAATTGGTGACTTTCTTATTTGAGTTTCCTAATGACATAGGAAGAAGCAAAGCTTAAAAGAAAGATAAAGCTATATGAATTTAGTTTGCCCTGAAAATAGTTATCAAATATATTCTATTCTTTCACTTTTAGACCAGCTCTAACTATGAAGAGGTTCTCTGAACTTCTATTCAGTAAAAATTGTTTCTACTATAATATACTCCATGTCCTCTTTAGATTATAGTATGCAATATTATTTTTTTCCAATAATATACTATACAAAGTATAGTAATTTATCATTTTGATTGTGTTTTCATTTCTCAAAGTGCCTTGCATTTGCTCCATTATGAATCCTATAGGCCATATTCTATACTCTGATTGACTTCTTATTTTTATATGATATAGATTAATCATATTTCCCTTAAAGATATTGTATATTTTTCTACTCCTGCTTACTAATTTTTTAAACTCAGTTATAGAATTTTCTTTAAATATTAGAGAAAATAAAAAACTGATGGTAACACTGAATACCATATTTTACTATTCCAAATAGGAGAATAAAGTTCAAATTGGATACATTATTTAAAACCAAAAGAATAAACAGCAATGGGAAAGACTGTACTTAAAGACAACAGAAAAAATTTAATATAGTTGTTTCTTTGTTCCAGAAAGTTAACTGCAAATCCAATGTCTTCCATTATATCGAGAATGCAGCAAAACGGGGCTGAAGTACCGAAGACACATACACTTCCGATGCACGCTGGATGGCAACACTGCACTGATGGACTTTCAAACCATTACACACTTGGTCTCTTTGTTCTAGTTGTATGTCATCCTCAAAACTGACAAAATTCTCCTTGAAAGTTTTATAAAGGCTATCTTTTAGGAAAAACATTTACAGTCATCACTGGGCTTTGTGTAAGTACTGTCGTGTTAAACATCTCAGTGCTCCTTGGGACACATTATCACTAACTACCTACCTCCAAAGGGAGACTCTGCACAATTTGAATCAAATAAGCAGTACATAGGGTGTCACTTGAGAAGGACTTTTAAAAGAAAAGGAAATTCACATGTTTTTGAATTACCAGTAAATGTCAAGTAGTACATATTTTTCATATATTATTTATTTTTATTTCACAACAGCCATGAGAGAAAATTGAGGCTTAGAGAGGTTAAGCGATTTCCCCAAAATCATACAGCTAGAAGAAATGAAATCAGGATTCAAACCAAGTCTGTTTGATAAATCCACATTCCCTTCATCAGATCATGCTGCATTACTATACAACTTTTCTAAATTGAGGTATAATTGATATACATTATATTAATTTTAGATGTACAACATAATGATTCAATAATTTTACATATTGCAAAATGATCACTACAGTAAGCATAGTTAATAGTTAATATTCATCATCATACATAGTAACATGTTTTTCTTGTGATGAGAACTTTTAAGATTTGCTTTTAGCAACTTTCAAATATGGAATACAGTAGTTTTAACCATAGTCACTATGTTATGTTATATCCCCATGCCTTATTTATTTTGTAATTGGAACTTTGTACCTCTTAATTCCATTCACCCATTTTTCCTGCACCCCCAGCTGGCTTCAGAAGTAGCAACTACCCCCTCTTCCATCCCTCTTCCTGCTTATCTGAAATTCTTACCTCCATTATTCTTACCTCATTCCCCTCTCCAATCAATTCAACTCTCAGTCATTATATGTATTTTTTAATACATATTGGTTGCTACTATCTCAATGTATTATATCATTTCCTACCCAACCTGAACATGGGAAGTAATGCAGGACAGCAATTTTGCTTTCCTGCTGAAAATCCTTTAGTCGCTCACCATCTCTTTCAAGATAAAAGCACAACTTCTGAAGTTGATATACAAAGCCCTTCACATTTTAGTTTCTACTTGGCAATTCAGCCTCATCTCTGACCAAAGAGACCACACACTACAATGCAATCTCAGCAAATTATTTCTACCTCCTTGGGCACAGGATATGGACTTTTACCTATTTTCCTTTATTTCAAATGTCATACCAATTCCACCCCTTCTGCTCATCCTTTAAGACTTGCATCCCGTAATACGTGTGCTTATTTTTATCACATACTAATATCATCAAGTTATAACTATGTTAATATGTATGTATGAATAAATGAGTGATTGAAAAATCTGAAGTGAAGTCCTAATTCAGTCATGAACTAATTGCAAATCACTTAACCTGTAAGTCTCCTTTTCCTGAGCTGAAGATAACTGCTAAAGGTTAAGCTACATCCCAGGGCAAAAATCACTATGTATCTGTGAATCAGTAAACATTCTAGGGGACAGTACCACTTTCCAGGATAACTCCTTTCAGAAATCCTTGAGAAGAATTCCTTGAGGAAATCCCTTTAAGCAATCTCCATTCCCCGCTCCAGCCAATTCAGCTCTCAGTCATTATATTTATTTCTTTTCATGCATATTTGATGCTACTACTTCAATACACTTTTATCATTTTCTACCCAACGTGAACATGGGAAGTAATTTCACCTATCTGTAAATAAGAACATGGAGAAACTTACTATAACTTTCTTCAATATACAGTAGGCTAAATTCTTCCCTCTGGGAAAACAAAGAGGCCCTTCTTGAATGAGAAAACTTAGAAAACTTAGGGACTTGGGAAACCTAGTGAATTTAGGAACGTTGGGAAACATGACCCTAATAGCTGCTCTGACAATTCATTGTCTGCAAAAAGTTTCTAGTTTCTGATTCTGACCAAGCATTTATCTGAAATCTTGTACCATCCTTTTAATTAACACCCTATTTTCTTCCATGTTTAAGACAACCACCTCCACTTATTTTTTCAAATATCAACTGTCATGTGTCAAATTATCTAAAAGGAGAAACAAAGAGGACAATTAGTATGCATTCAATTTATTGAGGAAGTACCTTCAAGAGTAACCAGTAGGAGAGTCAGGACAACTTTAAAGGGAAGGCAAAAAAGCAGTGTAGGGACATGCTGGATTCAGGCAAAGATCTGCTACAGCATGATCAGTGCCACAAGGAAGGGGCACTGATTCAAGTTGAGGCTGTTTGGATGGCCCAAGGTTGATAATTCTAAGAAGGTTGTAAGTGTGAGACAAGTTCACTGAACCTGCAACAGATATGAGATGGGCAGAGCAACAATTCTTTCAAATTGTTGAAAGAATTCCCAGCCACACTTTTCATCTTTGATGATACTTCATCAGATCTCTAACATCTTCATATATCCAGACACTCAACAAATATTAGCCAATAATGATCAAACTATTGATATATTCAATCAAGCTTCAACTAATAAAAGAATGGAACCCCTTCACTAAATTTTTAATTAGTTGTTGCTCATTTTAACTAGGCAGCACAATTACAATAGATAACATTGCAGTTTAAATGGTACTACCAATACATGTGAATACAGCAATGTCCATAATAAAGGATGTCTTCTCTGGTCTCTTCCTCTAAATAAGTCTAAAAAGTTAAATGCTCCCCCAACATATTTCCATTTATTTCTACATAAATTAAGGTGATATGTGGACTTCCTGTGAGAGCCATGGTCTTAGAAACATAAACTCTGGTAAACCAAAAAGAAAAGGAGATATTTAAGTGAATTTGGAATCATGATTTGGACTTTATCAAGATAAAGCTGGCTACTGCATTTATGAGTTTAAATAACCACGCTTCTATCCTAAAATGTACTTCAAATTGCTATTCATAGCTTTCTTTAAAGTTACAGTTAAATTGAAGATCTATCTTCTTTATCGCAAATTTGAAGCAGCCTAAAAAATAGATTTAAAAAACAGTAAAGTATTCTGTGACTCTTATGGTTTATAAATAAGTGTAGTTTAAATGTCCTTGCATTTATTTGCAATCTCTATGCCAATAAATTCAAATTAAAGGGGCTATTAATTAAAATAATGCCTCAAGAAGAGGCAGTATCGACATTCACTAGGAGTTTCTACGGATGGATAAATAAAAGCTTAAAGAATCATTGGTTGGAAAATTGGCTTAAATTGTGGACAGGGGATAAGAAAATCAGAATCCGATTTTGGTTAAGGACATAAGCAGTAAATTTAATTTTAGATATATTTTAAAAATTGAACTCTGCCCCCTTAGATGGACAGAGACTGTATCCTCACTTACTTAATTTTCATAATCTGTCGCAGGCTTGGCATATAGTGGTAGTTCACTACATATTTGGTTAAGTAATGTTGTAAAAATAAAATATCTATTGGGTTACACTACATACAGGACTATGCTAGTCTTCTAGAAGCCTGCACATTTGATAAAGAGACAAGATGTGCAGTATACACACACGGACATGCACACAAAGAAAATAGTATCAAGTTAACAATTACATAGAATCAAGTGCTACAGGGTGTAATTCATATATTAAGAATCCAAACTGCCCTGACCAGTGTGGTTCAGTTGGTTAGGCATTGTCCTGCAAAATGAAAGGTTGCTAGTTTGATTCCCCATTAGGGTACATGCCTGGGTTGTGGGTTTGGTCCTTGGTCAGGGTGGGTACAAGAGCCAACTGATCAATTACTCTCCCTCATACTGATGTTTCTCTCCCTCTCTTCCCCTCTCAAAAGAAAGAAGGTAGGAAGGAAGGAAGAAAGGAAGGAAGGAAGGAAGGAAGGAAGGAAGGAAGGAAGGAAGGGAGGGAGGGAGGGAGGGAGGGAGAAGAGAGGGAGGGAGGAAAGAAGAAAAAAGTCTTCCATTGACCTTGCTGATCCAAATACTGCTACTATTTCTTCCCTTGTTTCGTAGCCAATATCCTAGTAACCTTCTATCTTCTTCCTTCCTTTAAAAAAAAATGTCTAGAAGAAAGTTGAATAGCATACATGCTAGCACAGGTGAGAAAGGCTTTAAAAAGATGAGATTTGAATTGGAACTTGAAGGGTAAACCAAATTTGGAATGAGGACAAGGAATGACATGGGCAATCCTCATGATTGTGACTGAAAGAAGCACCCCTCCAAACCATGCTCCTCATTGATACAAGAGTGGTGTTTCTAAGGTATAAAGATCCATCCTCTTGAACCCACCCATCATTTTCAATCCTCACTGCTCCCGCATTTCCTCACATATATCAAGATCTTTTGCACACTCTCGTTCACCTTCCTCAAGTGATATGTGCTACTTGGAGTGTGTTCTCTCACCAAATCCTAGTTCTCAGGCCAAGCATCCCTCATTACTAAGGTCTTTCTTACCTCTCCATATGGAATTCAAGTGTCCCATATTATTTTGTCAGAATCTTATTAGAGCACCTACACTATGTCAAAGCATTAAATTATTTATTTCAGGGTCTCTCATAAAATTGCAAGCATGTCAAGGAAAAGGATATTTTATTCACTTTTTGAATGTTTAAGAATTGGACATATAACAAGGGAAGTCAGGCTAACTAAAGCAGAGGGTTTATTATTAGAGAAAATAAAATTTTTTAATGTGTTTTATTGATTATAATATTACATTTGTGCCAATTTCCCTTCCCTCTGCTCCCCTCCACCGGGTGGCCCCCCTCCCTCCAGTTGTCCCCCACTTTTAGATCATGTCCATTAGTTGTGCATACAGTTCTTCTCAATCTCTCTCTGTCTATTCCATTCCCTCCTACCATGATCCTTAATTCCTATATCATCTCCCTCCCTCTCCCCATTCCCCCTCCCTGTTGACCTCCCCCCAATATGTTCCCCATACCTATAGTTCTTTTTCCACTCTCGTTGCCTGTTTAGTTTTGCCTTTGTTTCAATTCCCTAGCTTCTGTTGTTTCTTGTGATGCAGTTTTCATTTTAGATTTCATTGTCTTGATCCTCCTTTTTCTAAACCAGTCCCTTTAACATCTCATATAACAGTGGTTTGGATCTAATGAACTCTTTCAGTTTTATTTTGTCTTGGAAACACTTTCTCTGTCCTTCTATTCTGAATGACAATTTCGCTGGATAGAGTATTCGTGGTTGTAGGTTTTTGCTTTTCATTACTTTGAATATTTCTTGCCAGTCCCTTCTTGCCTGCAGGGTCTCCCTTGAGAAGTCAGCTGATAGTCTAATTGGGACCCCTTTGTACATGATTCTTTTCTTCTCTCTTGCTGCTTTTAAGATTCTCTCTTTATCTTTAACTTTTGACATTTTGATTATAATGTGTCTTGGAGTGGTTCTCCCTGGGTCCAGTTTTTTTGGAACTCTCTGTGCTTCCTGGACCTGTAAGTCTATTTCCTTCCCCAAGTTTGGGAAGTTCTCCTTTATTATATTTTCACTCAATTTTTCAAGTTCTAGTTCATCTTCCTCGCTCTCTGGCAAACCAATGATTCTTATGTTGGGCCTTTTATAGCTGTCCCAGAGGTTTCTGATCCTCTCATCATTGCTTCCCATTTCCTCTCTCTGCATTGGTTGACTGCTTGTTCCTTCTCCATATTCCAGTTTGTTGAAATGAACTCTGGATTTTTTTTCCTCACCATCTGTCTCGTATGTGGTTTTGTTCCTTTCAGTATGAGTGTTTTTCGCTTCTTTCTCATCTTTTTCCAGATCTTTTGTGAATTCTGTAAGCCACCTGATAACAATGGCCCAGAACTGAGCATCTGACAGGTTTCTTATCTGTTCATCTGTCAGGTTCTCCATCTGTTGCCTGGTGAGCTGTGCCACCGGGATTTCTATAGTTGTCTGCCTCATTTTGACAGATGCGTTTTGTTTTCTTGGGCCGGCTGTAGGGGGCAGTGCCTGTGTACTCGTAATGACCCAGCGACCGGCGCAGTTCGGCAGCCTTTCTTGCTGTGCCGTGGTGCTTTGTCGTCACAATCCAGCGACCGGTGCCTGTCCGCAACCTATTTCGCAGCCCTGTGGCGCTTTCTTTGGGGGCAGGCGTCCAAGATGGATTCACACAGTTATTCCGCTAGGAGACCGGGATCCGTCCTCCCGCCCCCCTGGGCCTCACTGTTCAAGGCGATGTGGTGGCTGCTTTCCCCAGCGTTGGGGTCGCGAGCTGCCGGGGGTTCGACTGCAGCCGGGATTGTTCTCCCCGCCGCTGTCCCAGGTGCGACCGCAAACAGCGCCGCCCCCTTTCGCTCTTACCTGCCCAAAGGGCGCCGCTGGTTTATAACTTCATATGTTGGGCTTCCGTGTAGTTTTATTTTCTGGAATTTCTAGTTATCCTTTGTTTTGAAGTAGTTGTATTCCTCTCTAGTTGTAGAGGGAGACCTAGCGCGTCCGTCTAAGCCTCCATCTTGGCCGGAAGTCCGAAAATAAAATTTTTTAAGGCACATATTATGGAGAGCTTTAAATGCCAGGCTCAGAAGTTTGGGTTTTTCCGGGTTCTGAATCAAGGTTATGGAATGACAAAAGGAGAAAAAAAGTAAGAAAGTAGTGATGCACTGTGTGAACTCTAGAGAAAAGAAATCAAAGGAGGGTGAGAGAGGAGGCTGATTCACTTGAATTTAAAAGGTTATGTTAGGAAAGATTCCCCTTCTCGCTATAGACCACTGGTCAAATTAATGGTGTTGCTTGTAAGCTGAATTCTAGTTTAAAGACTCAATGGTACTTCTGGTGGGAAAATTAAAATTAAAAAACATGAATATATACTCACTGATTTTTGAAAGAAGACACTGGTGATGAGTTTTCAAAATGCATGAATTCAGAGACAAAGAGAATAAGAAATGAGGCAACAGACACAAAATGTTAGATGCCTGAAAGAAACTGGATAAACAATAACAGATCTAGAAAACTGATGAAGGAATGTGGAAAGTAAACCAAATTTTCCTTGAAGAATTTCCCAAAGCATCCATAATTGCCAGTACTGTGTATCTTTTGAAGTAAGTGTGGGTATGGGGCTGAAACAGGAAAACCTTATTGAAAATCTATCCAAAAAGTATTTAAACCTCAGCTCTCTCCCTTCATACTGTGTTTCAGTTGACTTCCCTCCTTCTAGGCAAAAAACCAGAGATTCATTCTCTGCATGGAAAATGTGGAAGAATTTTTGGATTAGGGGACTCAGAAAAAGGTAAAAGTAAGATACCATAAAGTGAAACATAAAAATTCAATGAACATTAAAATACCTCTGCTCTTTTCCTTAACTTAACCACCAGAA
This sequence comes from Furipterus horrens, assembly GCF_987537825.1. NCBI lineage: Eukaryota > Metazoa > Chordata > Mammalia > Chiroptera > Furipteridae > Furipterus > Furipterus horrens. The sequence continues at coordinate 60,398,466 of NW_028327172.1, read as the reverse complement.
CACCAGAAAACTTTGTACCTTCCAGGAAAAGTACTGGAAGGTTCTTCTCTTCAAACTGGTCAGCTCCAAAATAAAAGCAGAAAATGCTGACACTGGAGTTTCCCCAATTAAACAGCTCTAGTAGTTCACCTTGCTGTGAAGCCAGTGATTAGTGAAGTCCCATTCAAGGCATCTACACAGGTTTTAATGTCCCAAATTTGATTAAGAAGACAACAAAGACCAAAGATTGACAAACATCTGATGGATCCTTCTAAAAGATAACAAACAAAATCTTGAATGAGGCAGAGATAAAATAGGGAAAAGAAAATTTCAAATAATAATCAGTAGGAGCCCATGAAAGATGAGAAGATACTGTATTAGATGTTAAAGATGTGGTTCAAAGAATAAAAATGACCTAAAACATGGTGGCAGAAATCAAAAATTGAGTAGAATGATGAAGTAGAAAGATGAAGTGAGAAAAATTAATCAGAAAGTAAAGCCAAAAGACAGAGATGGAATAAGAAAGAGAAAATCAGAAGACACGTCCATCAAGTCCAATACCTGAGTAACAGGATTTCTAGAAAGATAAATCACTGACAATAGAGGAAAGAAGACCATTAATACGATGATTTAGGTTACTTTTCCAAACATGAAGGGCATGTGTTTCCAGACTTAATAGAGCTCATCAAGTACCTAGCCAATGGACAAATATCCATATCAAAGATCATCATCATAAAATCCTAGAATACTAATGACAAGATAATATCTTAGGAGCTTCCTGGAGGAAGAGTGAAGGGCTTGGGGAGAGGCATGTCACATACAGAGAAACAGAAATTATAATAACACTGAACTCAAATAGCAACATTTGAAGCCAGAAAACAGGGAGAAATGTCTTTAGATTTCTGAAGAAAAGTACTTTCAAACCTACAATTCTATATCCAGTCACACTGTTAAATAAGTGTGAAGTCATTTTCAGACAAAAAAAAAATCTCACAAAGTGTATCTTATATGAATCTCCTAAAAAGAAGTTACTGGATGACCTGCCAAATATAAGAATAAACCAATAAGGGAGAAGAGACAGTATATAGGAAATACAAGTTCCAAGTTGAGAGGTTTCAGGAAAAGAAAGATTCCAGGAAAAGAACTATGCACCAGGGGTAAAGAACAACCAGCCTATACTGGAACAGATTAGGTAGCTACTGAGATTTTATCAAACATAATAAAATTAACAGAATATCTAATGAATATGAATGTATTAAAATGAATTGAACATTGTCATAGAGTTTGAAATTAAATTAGTGATTGGTACATAAAAAATAAGCAAATTAAAAAATCCAGTATTAACTTCAGGGAAAAAATCAGTGGGGATATTGAAAGTAATTATATTATACTACATGTCTTAGCTGTGTCAGGTTTGAATTGTTGTACTAGTACATACACATACACACAATATTGATCTAACTAAACAAATCCTTATTCAGATGAAGAGACTAGGAAGCAAAAATGAATGCATGTATAGTTGGAGGAGGGGAATTTCCTATCAAAGACAGCAATAGCTCCATCTTCCAAGGTGGGAAGTTAACAAATAATATTTTTTAAAATACACAAGAAAGATAAGAGGTAGGTGTGTAAGTGTGTTACTTGGACAGTATGGCTCAGTTGTTTGGAGCCTCATCCCATACCCAGAAGGTTGTGGGATTGTTTCCAAGTCAGGGCACATGCTTAGATTGTGGTTCAATCGCTAGTCTGGACAAGTGCAGAGGCAACCATTCTCTGGTCCAGGCATGTGCCAGCACCTGCAGGAGGCAACCAATCAGTGCTTCTCCCTCACATTGATGATTCTCTATCTCCCTTCCTCTCTCTCTAAAACAGTGGTTCTCAACCTTCTTAATGCCGCAACCCTTTAATACAGTTCCTCATGTTGTGGTGACCCCCAACCATAAAATATTTTTGTTGCTACTTCATAACTGTAATTTTGCTACTGTTATGAATCATAATGTAAATATCTGATATGCAGGATGTATTTTCATTGTTATAAATTGAACGTAATTAAAGCATAATGATTAATCACAAAAACAATATGTAATTATATATGTGTTTTCCGATGGTCTTAGGTGACCCCTGTGAAAGGGTTGTTCGACCCCCAAAGGGGTCGCAACCCACAGGTTGAGAACTGCTGCTCTAAAAGAAATGAAAAAGTGTCCTCGGGTAAGGATTACAATTTTTTTATTTAAAGAGACATACAAAAATTTAAAGGATTGGCTATAAGAATTAAAATTGGCTACTTCTAGAGAGCAAGCGATGACAGGAAGAAGGGTCAAAAGATTGCTGTAGACCTGAACTTGTAAAACCATCTGAATCATTAAACTGTGCACATTACAACTCATATTTAAAAAGTAAAATCTAAATTTAAATGATTGAAAGAAACAACTATGTATCTAAATCCATAACAAAGGATTGGTTTTGCTTTGTAACTTGTAAAAAGTAAATCTAAAGGCTCACTATTTCACTTGGAGGAATCAGAGGTCTCTTTAGGTTCTATCCCGTTATTCATTTTTTCCTATCCCTCTTCTTCTCTGCCCAACCACTCTACATGCCTCCAAACAAAAAGAAATAAAGAAGTTGACTTCCGGCCAAGATGGAGGCTTAGGCGGACGTGCTTGGTCTCCTTCTACAACTAGAGAGGAATACAACTACTTCAAAACAAAAGATAACTAGAAATTCCAGAAAATAAAACTACACGGAAGCCCAACGTATGAAGTTATAAACCAGCGGCGCCCTTTGGGCAGGTAAGGGGAGCGAAAGTGGGTGGTGCTGTTTGCGGTCGCACCAGGGACAGCGGCAGGGAGAACAATCCAAGCAGCAGGGAGAACAATCCCGGCTGCAGTCGAACCCCCGGCAGCTCGCGACCCCAACGCTGGGGAAAGCAGCCACCACATCGCCTTGAACAGTGAGGCCCAGGGGGGCGGGAGGACGGATCCCAGTCTCCTAGCGGAATAACTGTGTGAATCCATCTTGGACCCCTGCCTCCACACAAAGCACCACAGGGCTGCAAAATAGGTTGCGGATAGGCGCCAGTCGCTGGGTTGTGACGACAAAGCACCACAGTGCAGCGAGAAAGGTTGCTGGACCACCGCCGGTCGCTGGGTTGTGACGACAAAGGGCCACGGCACAGCGAAAAAGGTTGCGGATTGCTGCCGGTCGCTGGGTTGCGACGAGTACACAGGCACTGCCCCCTATAGTCGGCCCAAGAAAACAAAATGCATCTGTCAAAATGAGGCACACAACTATAGAAATCCCGGTGGCGCAGCTCACCAGGCAACAGATGAAGAACCTGACAGATGAACAAATAAGAAACCTGTCAGAGGCTCAGTTCAGGGCCATTGTTATCAGGTGGCTTACAGAATTCACAAAAGATCTGGAAAAAGATGAGAAAGAATCGAAAAACATACTGAAAGGAACAAAACCACATACGAGACAGATGGTGAGGAAATAAAATCCAGAGTTCAAATCAACAAACCAGAACACAGAGAAGGAACAAACAGTCAACCAGTGCAGAGAGAAAAAACGGGAAGCAAGGATGAGAGGATCAGAAACCTCTAGGACAGCTATAAAAGGCCCAACATAAGAATCATTGGTTTGCCAGAGGGCGAAGAAGATGAACTAGAAATTGAAAAATTAAGTGAAAATATAATAAAGCAGAACTTCCCAAACTTGGGGAAGGAAATAGACTTACAGGTCCAGGAAGCACAGAGAAGTCCAAAAAGACTGGACCCAGGGAGAACCACTCCAAGACACATTATAATCAAAATGTCAAAAGTTAAAGATAAAGAGAGAATCTTAAAAGCGGCAAGAGAGAAGAAAAGAATCATGTACAAAGGGGTCCCAATTAGACTATCAGCTGACTTCTCAAGGGAGACCCTGCAGGCAAGAAGGGACTGGCAAGAAATATTCAAAGTAATGAAAAGCAAAAACCTACAACCACGAATACTCTATCCAGCGAAATTGTCATTCAGAATAGAAGGGCAGAGAAAGTGTTTCCAGGACAAAACAAAACTGAAAGAGTTCATTAGATCCAAACCACTGTTATATGAGATGTTAAAGGGACTGGTTTAGAAAAAGGAGGATCAAAACTATGAAATCTAAAATGAAAACTGCATCACAAGAAACAACAACAGAAGCTAGGGAATTGAAACAAAGGCAAACTAAACAGGCAACGAGAGTGGAAAAAGAACTATAGGTATGGGGAACATATTGGGGGGAGGTCAACAGGGAGGGGGAACGGGGAGAGGGAGGGAGATGATATAGGAATTAAGGATCATGGTAAGAGGGAATGGAATAGACAGAGAGAGGTTGAGAAGAACTATATGCACAACTAATGGACATGGTCTAAAAGGGGGGGACAACTGGAGGGAGGGGGAGCACCGGGTGGAAGGGAGCAGAGGGAAGGGAAATTGGGACAAATGTAACATTATAATCAATAAAAGACATTAAAAAAAAAAGAAATAAAGAAGTTAACTCCCAAATTTTAATATTTTAGTACCATAGGATTTTAAGGCCAAAGCAACCTCATGTCTTGAAAACATTTTTCCAAGACTTAAAGTAAAAATTGATATAAATTAAAACTAACTTGACAAAATTATTCAATTGTTTATTAACTCCTATATACCAACAAAACTAATCTGATATTACCTATTTATTTGTATATATAATTACTACAAACCTACGAAGGGCACCCTCCTGCATGAAGAGAAAAAGAAGTCTACAAATCTCCCCCATGTCTCCTTCTCATAAAGTCATTATTACTTTTCCCTTATACCTTCAGAAGCCTTCCATGTATTTCGCTTTTATAAGTTCCAGGTTTCATCTCACAGAGGGATCAATATCTTTTGCTTTCTTGACAGCCATGTGCCAGATTCGTTATCTAATTTGAATCTAATTTCTCCAAGGGTTGAGTATCATCTTGGTCTTTGGCCTCATTCCCGGTTTGCTGGTTCTTTGTTGAATAACTGCTAAATCATTCCCAAGAGATGCCATATTTGACTAGTTTTCAAGGTCACTCTTTCCGTGGCTCTCTTCCTCTCCCCTTTCCCTCCTCACCTACATACACACACAGATGCACACACTAATACATGCTTATGAATATTCTTTCCTCAAATACTTTTGACTAGTCTCTCCCACATTTCCCATGTCTTGGAGCAGAAGCTACTGCAAAACTCAGAGATAATTAACTCTTGTCCATTCCTTTTTATTAATGAAAAAAATAAAACAGAGATTGAAAAAAAAATGTCTTGCCCAAGGATTATAATCCAGGATTCTGGATTTTCAATCTAGTACTCTCCATTGTGCTACCTATTTCATTTTCTGAACAAAATTTTGAGAATATGTTTTCTATTTATCATCTACTATTGAATTATTGAATAAGAAGCTTTTAAATATTATGCATAAAATATTTGTGGTATATGTGCAATATATACTAAACATTTCAGTTCCCAGAACTTATGAGATGCTCAATTAATACTGAGATTAAATACTTATTGAGTTTCTATTATGTGCAAGGTATTTGCCTAGGCATTAAAGATTTGATTGCTGCTTTATTGATATTCCAATCCAGTATGTGAAGGATGATTATCCAATTACTCTAAGATATTTTGAAACAGGGCAGGGGTTATTTTATTTCCACTTTATTTTCTTTTTTTTTCAAATTTCCTAACTTTTAAAATGATAGTCAAGTATAATCCTGTGAATATAATATATTAAAAAATACTTATCAATATTTTCCCTATTTATCGGTTAGTTGCTCATTTTCAAAAGAAATGACTAGTGCAATCAACATAAAATTATATTTGGTTTCTCAGAACATTTGGTTGCTGATGAAGTAAAAACAGGTTTTCTTTTGGGAGATGATGTTTAGATGTATGTGTTGAACTATAAAGGAAAAGCTGTATTTCTGCTTAAAGCATGTACTTTAAAAATAAAATACATTTTTAAAAAATGTCAATGAAATGTTTATGAAAGTTTCTAGATAGTACAGTATCAACCTGGCTCAGGCAGTAGAAGGATAAACATTTTTCATTCTGCCTTGTTAATGTGACCATGTTTGCTGTCCAAGACTGAGTTTAATCTCCACGTTTAGTCACCCTTGGGTTTCTCGAAAAAACAAAATTGTTAATGAGTTAGCTAATGAGATTGTCCTTTCCCACTATTTATCAGCTTTTTACTGATCTATCTATCTGCCTTTGAAAAGCTGGGCTGTGACCCATCTTGTACAAATCACCAAACACTCATCAGAGAGTAATAGCTTTGGCTCTTTAGAACCAGAAGCTTAAAGATAAAAGAATCAGAATCTCATTACAAAACTGCCTAAGCTCCATTTAGTCATATCAAAGCCAATTTCATATTACAGGCAAGTTACAAGAAAAACAAGGAGAGCCACAGACTTTTCAGTTGGTGCCTTTTTCTGAGAAACCATAGTGTAAACACAGAGCCCTCTTTGTCTTCATCTGCTGTAGTTCATCATAATTCCAGATTCTTTTTTGCTCTTGTTTACACAATGTTGTTGTTGAATAATTTTTCCCCTTCAGAGGCATTTTTGTCATTATCACCACATGATACTTCATGGTCTGAATTGCCTCAGACTGAGAAGTAACAGAATTTGCTCTTTTTTAAGCATAATGATGAAGAAAGGGAATCACACTTGCTACTGATAGATGAGAATTCAAGAAGAGAAAGTAAGTTCCCAGAGAACAAAGAAATATTTTATGGAATTATTATGAGACAGAAGTTCAATTTGTTAAGTCTGAAGTAAACCTATTACAGTGAGCCATTCAGAATAAGAGAACTACAAATTGTTTATTCATAACAAAGAATATTGTGAATTTCTATAGAAACAATTTATTCCTTGAGCATGTTCCAGTAATCAATCAATGATCTCAAGGTTTTTTAAGATTTTTATTGAATTTATTGGGATGACATTGGTTAATAAAATTATATAGGTTTCAGGTGTAGAATTCTATAACACATCATCTGTATATTATATTGTGTGATCTCCACACAAAGTCAAGTCTCCTTCCATCACCATTCATCTTCCCTTAAACTCTTCTACCTTCCCCCTCCCCACTTCCCTTTCCCTCTTGTAACCACCATACTGTGGTCTGTGTATGCGTTTGAGGTTGTTTTTTATTTTGTTTTTTGTTGTTGTTTTTTTGTCTAATCCCTTCACCTTTTTTCACCCAGCCTCCCAAAATCCTGCCCCACTTAGCAATGATCATCCTGTTCCCAGTATCTATGAGTTTGTTTCTATTTTGTTTGTTTGTAATTTTGTTCATTAGATTCAACATATAAGTGAAATCATATGTTATTTTTCTCAAGCTTTTTTTGTATTTACAAAGACAGCACTCTTCCTTTTGCATTGAGGAGCCCCAGGAGGGAAGAAAACATGTCTCTTTTGCTTACTATGGCATGCCCTACATCTAGATCAGTGCCTAGGACATAGTAGCCCCTAAATAAAATTTATTGAACGTATATTCATTCACTGAGGCAATTGAAATCTTTTAAAACTAAAAGATATATATACATATATATGCACACACTCACACATATACATGTATGTATGTCTGTATACATACACTTTCATCTTGTCCAATAAAATCCATTTCACTCACTCCTCCCATTCCTGGATAGTGTATTTTCAGAATATTTTTAAAGGACTCGGGAAACGGGGTATTTTCTAGGAAGTTTCTGGGTTCAAATTCCCATGTATAATATTTGGCAATTTACAGAACTTAATTAGGCCTCATTCTCCTGTGAAAAAATGGTACCAAAAAGGTACTCAATAAATTGTAACTATTGGTATTATTTTATTTATTATATCTAAAACTTGCAGATGGGGAAGCAAGTTGTATCCCCCAAAATGATGACGTTTGGGAGCAACTTTTTAGATTCCTTTCCATCTCCTCTCTCCTTTAGTTGGAGGACCTCTACTGTAATTGTTTTTATTCTTGTCCATGACTACAACTTTCCTGATCTAGTTAATTGGTTTCCTCTTTCCTTGACACTCTTAGATGTCAATAATGGCTAATTCATTATTCAGCCAAACACTCTCCCATATGCAAGAATTTGAAGGTTATGTGGCTACTATATATGTAGTCCTTACTATATACCAAGCACTATTCTAAAGATTATTTTGTTTGACCCTCCCAGAAACCCTGGGAGGTATTATTATTACCTCTCTCACTCAAATAATAAGGATATTGTAAAATGTATTAACTGAAGTAACAAGCAAAATAAAGACAGACTCATAGTGAGAGAGCAGGCTGACAGCGGGCCCGGTTGGGGTGAGTGGGCAGGGGGTGCAGGTTGCCAGAGTGCTGGAGGGATCAAGCAGAAAAGAAAAAAAGAGAAAGAACTCAAGGACGGGACAACAGTGTGGTGATCATGAAGGGGGATGGGTGGATGTGGAAGAGGGCATGGGGGGATAAATGGTAATGAAAGAAATACAATGAAAATAATGTAAAAAAATAAAGACAATGAAAGGCAAAAAAAAATTATTAAACATAATTAAATAACATACACAGGGTAAGGCAAAAGTATGTTTACAATTGTGAGCATGTAAAACAGAATTTATTCCTATTATTTATTAATTATTGTATTATTTTCCATACAAACAACCATAAGCCTACTTTTGCCCCATCCGGTATATTAAATTGTATAATACATGTAAAGCACTTTGGATGGTAATTGGCACATAGTAAATACTCAGTAAGCCTTATAATTGAACTTCCTTCCTGCCTCTAAAGACTTCAAACGTTATTCTAGCATCATAGAGAGTCAATAAGGGCTTTTAAGCCAAGGAACAAGTTTATCAGGTTTTTGTTTTACAAAAACTATTCAAGTGACAGAATAATTGAAATGTAGGGGGTTATCAGACTAAATTAATAAGACATCTTAGAGAATATTTTAAATAGAATGAGTTATTTATTATTTTCATAAATGCGTAACTGAAAAGGTTAATAATCATGAATAGGCATTTTTAATGAGCATATGAGAATTACTTTAAATTAGCAAATAGCCTACAATTTTTTCAGATCACTTCAATAAAATGGATTTCTAGTGGTTAGCTAAATATCTCCTTTCTGATGATACCTTTAGCCAGACTCTGAACTTCACATTTCAAAAAAAGCTCTGAAATCAAAATAAATACGGCTTTACTATTTGCAGCCATCTGGTTCTGAGAATCTTAGCAGACAGCCACAGCTCTCTCACTATCTGTGTTTGCCCTCTTTCAACCAGGTTTCCTATGTGGCTTTCAACTTAAGTAATATCTTTTATAGGAAGTCTTCACTACCCCAGATCCCATTCTTCCATTCTAATTTCCTATGATCTATGAATTCTGGGTCATTCCTTTGTTCACTCATTCAGATAACAATTAAATGAGCACTAACTATGCTCTAAGCACTAAATATTATTGCAACATTCCAAGCAAGAGACGATGAATTGCTGAACTAGGACAGTAAAAAGGATAATTATATTCAAATGGTCAAAGCAAAAGCTCTAAGATCAGAGCCAGTATAATGGAGCACATGCTATATACTGTCTTACAAAGTTCACTACTGTTTCAAGTGTGTCGGTAATGTCTTCCCAACCAGACTGTAAACTCATAGCTGGATCCAGACACCTGATCTTCAATTCCTTTGAACACTAAGCATAGTGTGGCCCTTACTTAGTAGATGATTGATAAACAATTGCTAATTGAGTGTACATAGATACAACTTAGGAAGGGATTGTCCTCTTTCTAAGATAATGGTAAAATATTAACTTCTTGTGATATCTGTTTTAAAAAATGGCATTTCCTCGTAGCTAATTACTTTCTCCTTTTTCTAATTTAAGTTTCCATTTCAGAACTCACTACTCTGTATTTTATCTGAAATTCAAACTAGATTTGCCATTTGTTCATATAAAAATCAAAAATTAAAACAACTTCCAGGAATGATATTTCAGCAAGTTCTTTAGTGAGAAGCAGATTAAACCTTGATCTTCAGACTATACAAAGGCATTGTTATCACACTAATAATTTACACAGTTTCATTAAGCTGGCTTTTTATCTGATATCTCTATGGTTGAAGTTCACTTTAGAATCTCTTTAATGAATAAATCTTCAAGCTCAAGATAGTTCAATAATGGGTGGTAATTAACATTAGATGAACAGAAAGAATCCTCTTTGCTCAACAAATGAGTCTTCACCCTATAAAATTCTACCAAGGACCCAACAGAAGCAGATTAATTTAAGCCTACTTTTTAACAAGCAATTAACAAAACACACCATGAGTCCTCAACATCAAAGAATAAATTCAAAATCATTATTTTCAGAGATGAGATTAGATAAAATACTAAAATCTGGGCTCTTTCAATATCGATTTGGTCATTATAATTTGTTCAAGAAATATTTAATCACATATCTAATGAGTGCAGAGTGCTGAGCACTGTGGGAAAACAAGATAAACAAGACATGAACTCTGTTCTTAAGTACCTCACAATCAACTAGAGGTGACATGCACAACAAATAATTGCTTAACATAATTGTAATTATGGTGTGCTGTAATTAGAGAGCTGACAGCTTAGACAAGGATCCTCACTAATAAAGGACATGGTATGACAAAGGAAATATTATGAGGGAAACAGAAGCAAGACGAACAGAAGAATAATAAACTCTAATGACTTCTGAACTGGGGTAGGGGTGGGGGTAATATAGAGAAGTAGATTACAGAACAGAAAAATGAAAAGGTGTCCCCTACTCCCCTCCTACTCACACAAAACTCCTTTCTTCCCTCTTTTCCCCTATTAAGTCTATAGGCAAAGTAGAAGATTTCAAACTCAAGAGAGACAAGTACATAGACAAGGATATATCCAGCTATCACTAGGTCCTAGAAGGACCACAGAAGATACCTACATCTGATTTCTCAGATAAAATGACAGAGTCCAGGCTCCATGCTAGCTGACCCATCACACAGGTCAATGGGGAAGCAAATTCAGAAAGACACCTTCTCTCTTAGCTTTAGCTTGGATTCCCCCGAAGTAGACCCTGAGAATAAGACTTATATAAAAGTTATTTATTATAAAGAGTGTTCCTAGAAAATAATTATAGAGCAAAGAAAAGTAGGACTTAAAAGCAAAGAGGCCAAGCAAGAGTTCAATATTTAGCACAATCTGAAACAGGGTATCTTTAGTTGAAATCCACAAGAGGCTCTAAAAACAGCACAGAAAATTTGTAGGAAAGCCAAGTAAGGGAGTCAGGGGACTGGAGTATTCACATTTCCACACCCCTCAGTCACTGGTTAAGAGCTGCCACACTTGGGAGTGGGGGAAGCATTTACAGAAGCCTGAGGACAGTTCCCCCACAGTCACAGGTGACACTGCTCAAAAGAAAATGACAATGACAGGAGTACTAACAGTATCTGCTACACTCTGTACTGTGAATGATGAGGACATTTGACAGAGTGGGATTTGTACAGAATGAGGAACCACAGTTTCTATGTTCAATTTTTCACTTAAACAGACTAGTGCCAGTTTTCGTATATATATTTATCATTCATTACACTTATGTTTTAATAAGGGCACTGATACGAGAGTTGAGCACCCAAACTCAGATCACATTTCAAATGTTTCCAGGACAACAGGGAGGTGAGAAACTATGTCAGTAAAGGCGACTCTATTTACTTATTCACTTACTCAGAAAATATTTATTGAACATCTATTAAATGTCACATACTCTCCTCCCAAAAAAAAAAAGAATTTAGCCATAAGTAAAACAGACAATATCCCTATCCTCTTGAATCTTACATTCTATTTGTGAAACAGATAATACAAATATATTAATATATAGCACAATATCAGGAAATGATACTTTCTTTTTAAAGAAACAAGGTAGAGAATTTGAGAGTGATGCTGGAGTGGTCAGAGTCTTCTCTGTGAGAGGCAAGTCAAAGGCTATCTGAAGAAAAAGTGTTCCAGACAAGTGGAATAGCAAGTAAAAGAGTCTTGAACCAGAAGAATATTTAGTATATTCAATTCAATGAATAGAGTAGTTAGAAATCAGTGAGCTGGGGGATTGGGAAGCAGAGGAATAAGAGATTCATTCTAAGAAGCAGTGGGATTGGAGGTAGGGATTGTTAATGCAGATTATTCTATTCCATGGAGCTCATAAAAGTTTCTGCTGAGCTCATGTTATCACTTATGTGCAAAATAGAAAGTGATTATCATCACAAGGAGTTGTAAGAGAAATTAATTGTGCCGGGAGGTAAAAAACTACCTCAAAGAGGATATGGCATTAAACTGAGCTCTACAGGTAGAATTTGTATAAAAAGAAATGGTAGAAGGAGCCTTGAAAGGACAAGAAATTATAACAGCAGTGGACATAGAGGCACAAAAAACCTTTAAGGTCAAAAAGGTACTAGGTCAAATTTAGATTGACTGGAGTGTAGAATAACATAAAAAGAATTTTGGACTCTATCCTAAAGGTCAGAGTTTCCCAATCCAAACAATTCAGCATAACATAAAAATATTACATTATTAGTATACTACCATTGCACCGGCCCTTGGCTGGTTTGGCTCAGTGGATTGAGCGTCGGCCTGCGAGCTAAGTGTCGCTGGTTCAATCTTCCAGTCAGGGCACATCAGAGAAGGAAAACTCTGACTCCAAAAAACCTCCGCTGCCTTGCAGCATACCTCTTCAGGGGAAAGGCTAAGGGAGTAAACCCCGACAGAAAATCCGGAGCCGGAGTCCCTAAGGCGGTTTGATGTTGTAGTCAACACCGGCAACTCCTGCGGCGCACCTGAAACCAAGCTGTATTGACTCCGTCTTTCCCTTGGACCCTTCAGCTGCGAAGAGAGGGGGGGTCTGCTGCATGGGCAACAGCAGACCCTCCATATCACCCTGCCCAGGCTCTGTAGCTTCAGCTTCACTGGAGAGGACACTCCAGCCTCATCGCAAGATGTCGATTCAACACGGGAGGAGACAGATACCGTGTCACTCCCGAGTCGGACTGCACAGCCATTCTCGGCGGTGCAGATAGACTCTTAAGAAGCTACACCATCGTCTCTCGAGACAGACGGCTGCCGACGACGACCATTGCACCAATCCAGCATAATAAATGTTATATGAGTAAACTTGATAAAGGAAGGATTAATAATACATTAAATAGAAGGAAATGTTGTTGGTTGAATGAAACAACCATGTTTTGAATATTTACTTCATGCTAATTGCTCTGTATATATTATTTGTTTTACCAATGATGAAACTGAGGTACGGAGAAGCATAATTAAAAAAAAAAAACTGGTTGTCACACAGCTAGTAAGTGGCAGAGCCTTAATTATCTAACTGTTATGCGGCTCCACAGCCTGTATCTTAATTATTATATATACTCTTAATTGTTATATATTCTGCCTTTATTAAATGGTTGGAAATTTATAACTGAACTACATTTATAAGGAGAGTTAATAGTCTATAAAGCTTATTGGAAAAATCTGAATTTGCTTTTGTTTGCCTAAAAAATAATACTGATTGAAGAGATGAAAGATCTGAATTAAGACTCTGAAGCTAAAGGAGATCTTCAGCTCAATTCACAAAGACCATGACAATAACAGATAAAAAGGATCTTCATTTTAAGATTAAAAACATACCCACTCTATCAGGTACAACAATATGGAGAGGACATCAAAGAGTACTGAGTAAAAATCTGTAAATTTTTGTATTATTCTGTGGAGTTTTCCAGAAACCTCCACTCAAATCAGCACTCAACAGAGAGTTCACCTTGACTCATTTAGATCTGAGCACGACACGAATCTTTCAGGAAACAATACATTTGAGAGAATAAAACTTTGTTGTTAATAAAGTTGTTAAAATCATAGCCTCAAGTCCACGGGAACAGATTTATTGAGTACCAATAATATGCCAGCTACTGTTCTGAGAGCTGGGGGTACAACAGTGAGGAATATAAGCAACAAATCTCCCCTCTCATGTAACTAACATGATGGTCAGGATCAGGGACAAACAACACAGACAATAAACACATAAATAATTAAAATATACCAATGATAGTGGGTGATACATGCTGAGAAGAAAAATTGAGCCATGAAGGGAAATGGAGTGGGAGGAGTGTTGAGGAGAAAGAAAGATGAAGCCTTTATAGACCATAATAAAAAGGTAGTTTTTACCCTCTATGAGATGGGAGGCCATCTAATAGTAATGGACAAAGACATTTATTTATATTATCTCATTTACTCCTAAAACCACCATGAGTTAATTATGAGTTAGGCATTAACATTAACCCATTTTCTAGATGAGGAATAGAGGTATAGAGAAATTTAAAAATAACCTCAAGATTACCTTCTAGAAAGTGGCATTACCAAAATCTAAAGACAAGTGGTTTGGTACCAGAGTCCACACTTCACACCCATGATTATTGCCTGAGCAAGGATAGTAATTGCTTTTATCAGACAATAGCATCCAGATAAAAAGAACACCTGATCTCACTCTATACAGTCTATGCTACGCATTTAGAAGGTCTATTATATGAAAAACAGTGGAGAGAACTAAGAATGCTTCAGTGGAGAAAAATAAGACTTGAGTGAGGAGAACTGGCAGTATCTGAAGAGCTATCATGGGGCAGGGCGGGGGGAGGTATATACGACCAGGTGTTCTCCAGAGGATGGAGCTTAGAACAGGACAGATATGTCAGCTGAACATGAGGAAAATTATCAGAGACCCATTCTCTCTATACAGAGCTTCTTGTCACATAGCACGTGCTGAAGCAACAAGGCATCATTCCACAGAGGAACCCTGCACTGGAGAGAAGATTTGTTTAGATGAACCAAGTCCCTTCAAACTCAAAGATCCTGTGATCTAATTTTTAATGCAATTTTCAGCAGTTTTTGAAAAATTTCAGAAAACGGGAGTTTTAGAGTAAAAATATGCAGTAGAGTCTAGCAATTGAGTGTAGATCATAAACTCTGAAAAAAATTCCATCCTGCCTAAAACAATAATACTTGTATACTAGGAATATAACCTTGAGTGAGTTACTTAATCTTTCTGAGCTTTTATTTCCTCATCTGTAAAATGGGGGTAGTATCAAGACTTAACTCACATGGCTGGGTGTTCTTAGGATTAAATGACATAATATTATACATGGAAAGGACTCACTGCAATGTCCTACAAACATTTAATACACAGTAAGTGCTGTTTTTAGTTGGGTCTTACCTTCACAGCTACTCTCCCATGACACAATCCATCCTCATAGTTATGAGATTATTTTTGCTTGGAATCATTCAGGGATGCCACATCACTGAAGAATGCAGTCTTAACTGCTTGGTTAGGCATGATCCTCCCTGCAGACCCTTAGCCTTAACTACTGAGAGGTTCCTGCCAAATTGCTTGCTGTTCCAAATCACTAGGCTGTTTCACGCTTTGCTCACATTGCTAACTTTACCTCCCCTTCTCCCAAGCTAAGAGTGACTCATCTTTCAAAATTCTCTTCTAGGTTGCCTTCCTCAATAAAATCTGTCCTGATGCTGAGGTAGAACTGAACACAGAAACTATCTTTGTAAAAATGAGGAAACGGAAGCTCAGAAAGGTTGAGTAACCTAGCCAAGGTCATCAACTAGTAAATGACTGTGGTGGTAGTGATTGCAATAATTGTAATAATATCTTACAAGCACAGAGTGCTCTGTTGTCTCAAAAGTACTTTTCTACAGTATCCCCCTGTATTTTCACAGCTCCAGAAAAGGAATAATTTTCTTCTTTTTTATGGATCAGGAAACTGAGACCCAGATGGTCTGAGTGATTTCTGCGAGGTCATATAATTTTCTAGTTGATGGCACAGTCATAGCAGACCCCATACCTCAGATCCTCTCACTTAATCCACTGACCTTTCCCTACAGAATATTCCAATTAGTAAACAAGTGAAATCAGTGAATAATTTCTTTAAAAGTTACTCTGACTTTATTTTGAAGTACCACATTCTAAAACTCTGAACATGTCAAGGAAAGGAATAGAGTTGGGGAGCAGCACTTCTTAAAAGCAAAGTTTTCTATCCCTGTACAGTTACTGAGCCAACTGCAAAGGCATGGCTAATTTGAATAGACTAAAGTCAGAGCAGATTTTAGGAAAGGCAGGTTCAAAAAGCTTGTAGGCCCTGTCACAGAAGACACAAAATTTCAGAGGTAACTGACTAAACTGAAACCTGAGACAATTAATGAAGAAAATAAGTTATAGTGATTTCCCATAACTGCAGTTAGGAGTTCTTGGCAAGCATTAAATTCCCCACATACTTCACACATTTCAGAACATCTGAAGAAGTGAAATGATGATGGTACTCACTGGGCTCAAAATGATGTACCAATTAAATGCAATGTTCTACTGAGAAAAAAAGCAGGAAATGTGGAGACTGCCTCTCTGTGTAATCTGTAAATTTCCCAGGAGTTTTTAGTGAGCTACTCTTGTATTAAAGAAGCTGTCAACAGCTAAAATAATAAAGGGGAATGGAGAAGACATGGGACTTGAACAGATATAGAAAGGCTTTTAGAAAGATAAACAAGTCTCTAAAATTTATATTAAGGGTGAAGGTTTCCTCTGCATGTGGGGACACTTTTATCATTAAATACGTTGAATAATGTTACTAAGAGACTTAAGTTATTTGTGTCTTCCAGACAATACACAGACATCCATCTGGTTAAAATTACCACCATGACTGATGTGTTGTAGATACTCAGTGTTTGCAGAATAAATAAAATAAAAAATCAATCTACCTGTGCAGTTCACTACTATTGGTAATTGAGTTTCAAAAAATATATAAGTGCCTACTATGTACCAGACACCATGCTAGAATCTAGCCACTTGGAACAATTTTTAAGTGCTTTCATGTTTTAATACTTACATGACATGAAAATGTTCATTTACCTTTTTCATACAGTTGTCAGAATATAACAATGGTAATTAAAAATAAATTCAGAGTCCTTCTTCCCATGCAATAAAGAGAAATTATAGTTTGTATATTACAAATTGACAGCATCATTTCTCATATAGTTTGAAGAATGATTGGTTTGTAGGATTAATACAAGTCAAGTCTCTTCTGATCTTAAACCAGAAATCATGTTTCCCATTATTAATAAAAGATTTACCAGCAAACAGATATAATTATATTGGCACTTGTTTCTGAGAACCAATATTTTATAGATGACCTGGGTTATATATAGCAAGGTTCTTTCATTTCTTGAATAAACAAGTATCTTGGTTATGTTCCAACTAAGCTGCTTTTTCCAAATTCTCCTTAATAGATATGTATTATGGTAAGATTCTGTTGTTGTCATTCTACTTATAGAAGAAAAATTACAAATTCTTAACAATGTGAATATCAGTATCAGTATTCAAAAAGATGTTTTTAAGATGGTGCAGCAGACACTGGCAATCCCCCAGCCATATCCCTCCTCTCTCACCTCTATGGTACAAGCCAGATATACAATGGCCTTACGGTTTTTTCTGGAGCTAGAGCCCACCTGACAGTGTGTAGGACAGGCTGGAAGACCAGAAAATCAAAAAACACCCCTAAGGAGCAGCCCTTAGTAAAAGAGCTTTGTATATAAATATTCTAGCTACTCTGTCATTGGAATGGACAGATTAACTGAGGTTGGCTAGTTCTGCACTAACACCCAGAATTCCCTACTGGGATTAAATTACTAGCTTGATAACGCACCCTTTATTGGGTATCTTACCTTCCCTGTCTTATTTCCTCACTGATCTTCTGGTGCTTTCTGGGACCATCTTCCAAATAAACCTCTTAAACTTGAATTTGAGTCCTTCTCTTAGGATATTTTTTAGGGAAACATAAACTAGACAAAATTATTAAGCACTTCAATATCACAGGGGAATAATTTTTAATATAATTCCTGGTGAGTTTGATTTTTCAGCTGTTTTAGACTTAAATAGGGATGCTCATTTCAAAATTGCAGTTAGTTTTCTGCTATCACGTCAAGTTTTTTTGTACAGCTCATCTTAATGTGACCAGTCTAGGCTGGATCAAGCCTGCATAGAGGGAAGTACTAGTGCTCTCCTATTGGCTGAGAGCAAACCTCCCTTGAGTGGGGAAGGGTGGGAAATGATCTTGGAGACCAGCGACAGGTTCATATTTGTCTAGGCTATTCATTTACACATGAGACAGTGTGGTGAGAGGTTGTGTGCCACTCTATATAGTGAATCATATTCTGAAGTGTACTACGAGTTCATGTCTATATATAAGGAGTTAGCAGAATTCATTTTTTTATTTACATATGTACTTATTTCCTTTCCTTCAGATCATGTCTGCCTCTGCTATTTCTCATCATAAGAACTTAAACAACTCTGATTTGTTTTGTTATATCTGTGGCAGTTTTACCATTCCCTGTCAAAGGACAAACATCAGCGTATTTCTCAGGTGAGCTAATTTTACATATTTTAAAGTAAAACTTGGTGATCAAGATAAGTCTTGGACCCCTCACAAGCTGTGCAAGCAGTGTGTCAAGAGTTAACAGATGTGGGGGGGAGGGGAACAAGGGGGAGAAAATTGGAACTGTTGTAACAATATAATCAATAAAAAAACATTAAAAAAAAAAAAAAAAGAGTTAACAGATGTGGATGAAGGGAACACGTGATAAATTGCCATTTTGTATACTTATGGTTAGGCAAGAGCCCAGAGATCATTCAAGTGCCAGTTACTTTTGTATAGTGAAAACGTCAGGATATAACAAGAAAAATAAATGTAAATAGAATATCCTTGTCTACCACCAGCTATACACCCAGTGCCTCATTCAGCTGAAATCCCAATGACAGTTTTCATTGAACTACCCTCTTTCAAAAAACAGGAGTAAGGTGAAAAACTAAGTGACAGCAATGATGAAGATTTTGAAATTGAAGATGACTCAGTTCATAAGTGATTTGATCAGCATGAGTTGAATGATTTAGCATGAGATTTGGGACTATCCAGAAAAGCTTCAGAACTCCTAGCATCAAGACTGCACGAGGACTTCCGGCCAAGATGGACGTAGAAAGACATGCTACGTCTCCCTCCACAACTAAGAAGGAATACAACTACCTCAGAACTAGAAACAAACAGTAGTTCCAAAAATCACACTGCATGGAAGTCCTGCAAACAAAGATATAAAGAAAAAATATACATCCAGACAGGTAGGAGGGGCGAAGCCGGGGCAGAGAGGATGCAGTGTGGTGGCAGCAGCAGTGGCGGCAATGGCAGGCCAGTGAAAAGCACAGTCACATATTTTAAAATGTCAGGAGGGACACCTGGGGAGCATTCCCAGCTCCTCATTGGACCTCACGGCTGATGGTCCCAGCACCGGGGAAAATCAAGCCTCATTGCTTCTGACTGTGCAGACCAGTGGGGGTTGAGGCAAAGGAAGAAACTCCCGTCTCTCAGCAGAGTGCACTTGTATAAAGGGCCCCATTGTCCTAGAATGTCCACAGACCCACCTACACTGGGAACGACGGCCAGGACAGCAGCTAGAGGGGCGCCAGTTTGGTGTGGAGGTGGGAGAGGTGCCTGGAAATGGACAAGTGCTGGGCAGGTGGCATTGTTCCCTCTCAGACCCCTCCCCCACATACAGCACCACAACATAGTGAAACAGGTCACCCTGTACTGATGAATCCCTAAGGCTCTGCCCCTTACAACGTAACAGGAGCAACAGCTCTACCTGGAACGTGGAGGCAAACAAACACAGGAGCCTGTCAGAATGAGGAGACAGAGAAGTATGGCCCAAAACGGGAAACGCATCAAGGTTCCAGTGGGAGAACTAAGCGACAAGGAGATAGCCAACCTAACAGATGAGGAGATAGACAACCTAACAGGTGCAAAATTCAAAACACTGATGATAAAGATGCTCACAGGCTTGACAGATATGCCTGAGTATGGCAGACGCATAAGGGAAGAAGTGAAGGCTCTGCTAAGTGAAAGGAAGGAAAATCCACACAAAACCAATGGTGAACGGAACAAAACCAGAGTTCAAGTCAATGCTTTGGAATGTAAGGAAGAAAAAAACAGTCAACTAGTACAGAATGACGAAGCAAGAATTGAAAAAAATGAGGAAAATTTCCCAAATTTTGTGAAGGAGATGGACATACAGGTCTGGGAAGCACGGAGGGTCCTGGGCGAGCTGAACCCAGAGGGGACCACACTAGGACACATTATGATTGAAATGCCAAAGGTGAAAGATATAGACAGAGTCCTGAGGACAGCAAGAGAGAGGTGGAGAGTTGCCAACAGCGGATTGCTTATAGACTATCAGCTGATTTCTCAGAGGACACTTTGCAGGCAGGAAAGGACTGGCAAGCAATATTCAATGTGATGAAAGGCAACTTGCAACCAGGATTACTCTATCCAGTAAAGCTATCACTTGGAAAGGAAGGGCAGATGAAGTGCTTCCCAGACAAGGGGTAGCTAAAGGAGCTCAGCATCACCAAGCCATTATTATATGAAATGTTAAAGGGACTTACTTAAAAAGAAAATCAAAACTATGAACACTGAAATGACAACAAACTCACAAGTATCAACAACTGAATCTAAAAAATAAAAACAAAATCCAACTAAGCAAACCATAATAGGAACAGAATCATAGTTACAGGGATCATTTGGAGGGTTATCAACTGGGTTGGGGGAGGGGAGAAATGGGGATATGGTGCAGGGATTAAGAAGCATAATAGACAGGGGGATGTTAAGAATAATATAGGAAAGGGTGAAGCCAAAAAACTTGCATGAACGACCCATGAACATGAACTAAGGGGTGTGGGACTGCTGGAGGGAAGGGGGGTACTGGGTGGAGGGGAGCAAAGGGGAAAAATTTTGAACTACTCTAACAACATGATCAATAAAATATATATATATATTTTTTAAAAGACTGCACAAGAAAAGCTTGCTTGAGAAAGGAGCGAGGCATTCTGCTTTTGATCAAGAGAAAGTGTATTTCTGCAGTACTTTTGAAGTGATGGTGGTTTTGTGTATTGCTGCAACATATATGGTTTTATGGAGGAATTGGGAATTTCAATCTAGAATGCAATTGTATGGTGACTGTCCATCAATAGCTCAAAGCAGAGCTTGAAGTGTGTCCTCCTCCCAATGTCAATTTATCTGGTGCAGTCCCAACTGGCCATTCCATTTCTTTTCGTGAAGAATATGAAGACATAAAGAGAGTCACTGATCTGTTGAAATATCACAATATCATCTGTGTTGACCTTAAAATGGTCTGCTTCCTTCTTGGCAGCAATGCGGATATACCAAGTATCCCTGTTTTCTGTGTATGTGGGACAGTAGAGCTCATGAGAAGCATTGGGTGGAATTTAACTGACCTCCCAGATCTGACCTCAAACCTGGTGATCCAAACATTCTACATGAGCCACTTGTTGACAGAAAGAACATTATATTCCCACCTCTGCACATAAAATGAGTCTCATAAAGCAATTTGTTAAAGCTTTGCCAACTGAAGGACACTGTTTCAAGTATCTCACTTTGCAATTCCCTAGCCTGTCATCTGAAAAGATAAAACACCTTAATATGTATGTTTGATAGCAGAACTTTACTACTTGTACACAATTTGACTTACAGCATATAAATAAAATAACTAAATAAACAGTATATTCAGGTAATTTTTTCTTTATTTTCCTTTGTATGTAAATTTTTTATGATTTTTGAGAAAAAGTGAGGGTATTCTGTACCTTAAAAAGTTTACATGATAGAGAAAAACTGGGGTCATTTTTGGATTCAGATGCCAAAAGTTAGTCAAAATCAAGTGTCATATCTAACTCAACAAAAATTGTGTTCCCCATTGTATTCATTATTTCACCCTTTTACAAATACTATTTGCATCACTACCTAACTTTTTGTTTCAGTTATAACTAAATGTAATATGACTTGTGCTTCTTTTTGCAAATAAAAAATAAATATTTAAAAGAATATTATTAACAAAATTATTATTCTAGAGAATTATTAAGCCAGGCCCAAATAAAAATGAAAAGTCATGAGTTCAAATGGGAAGTCCAACTTCAGTCACCCCATGCCTTTATTAAAGGATTAGCCTATTAAATGGATATAGCGTGATTTAAAAACTAAAATCCTATTGTTCAATATTCAAAATATATTTAATATTTTTCTATTATAAACAATGCTGAAATTAACATTCTTATCTATAGATCTTTGTCCTCAACTCAGATTATTTTGGGGAATAAATTCCTAGGAAACTTGCCAGATGAGAGAGTTAAAGTATTTTTAAGTATTTGACTTGACCAGAATAGTTAAATTTATTTTCATCCATACTAGTACAGAACAAATGTTTCTATTTTATTGAGAACTATTATTTTTATAATCTTTGTAAAATACCATCATTGTTAACCATGTATTTCCTGGACTTCTTTTAATCATTCATTAATAACTATATTATTGTGAATTCCCAATTCGTGACTCCTCAATTATGGATAATGGTTTTGTTTTTCTCATTAAATGATTTTCATGCCTTTTATAACAAACCTCCAGAAAAGGTTTTCGTTAAGGTGATGTTGATTTAATGCATCAATAGTCCTTTGACTAAATTTAATGGCAATATACTTAGTGTCTGTATTTTTTAATCCATGAAGTACAACATAGACTATGATTTTAGATAGATTTTTTAAATGACTTTAAGGAAGTATCATTTTAGGTTGTTAGCAAAAAGCCCTGAGGAACTGGGAATGACTTTCAAAGGTAATAAAAGCCCGTGAAATAAAAGGCCTGCTGCCATGGTTGGTTGTGCGGTCCACAGCAATCTCTCCAGGGAAGGAATGAAGGTTGTTTTCCTGAAAGATGGCTAGAAGGGACCTTAAGGCACAATGGAAAACCAGAAAGACTTGGAAAGGACAGGTGTGTACAGGCAAGGATGAATGCCAGGTATGTGGCCCAGCTTCTGTGCCCTGAAGAGCAGACTGAGGGTCACCGTAAATGTTCCTTGGGTAAGTTCCAGCAAAACAAAACTAAAGATCATAAGTGATCATTTGTTGCTCTTGTTATGTTTATGCAAATGAACAGGATAAATTAAAAATGGACTTAATGTAGTCCCTTTAAAGACAAGGAGAGTAATCTTAGGGAGAAAAAATCATTATTCAAGGAAAATCACAATGATCAGTGGCAGACTGTAAAGTAGGGCAGCTAACCGTCTTAAAAGTTTCTTCTCATTTAAAAAATGGTTTCACTTGAAAATTAAACCATATCTGTGATATCACCAAAGAGACTCAAGTTGCAGGCAAGTAGAATGTCAAGTGCCTTGCAACTGGATGTCTTCCCAATAAGACAGTCTTACAGATTTAGAGACTTGTTTGTTGGTTATGTTACATAAATTAACATGTGTTTTCTGTTTTCAAAGGGCATAAGCCTATGACTGCATTACCTGAGTGATTGTCTGTACGCATAAGCCTCACTTAATCCTGTCTGCAGCGCTGCCTCCTGAGACTCAACAGTTTGGCTGAACTAAATGGCTGGGTTGGTGAAGAATGGGGTGGTCTGTGGGCTTCACTTCAAAACTGATTTCTCTTTTCTATCCTAATGGCTTGGACAGAAAGGGCCCAGAGGTCTGAGAGGGGGGAAACATAAACTATTTCCCTCAGCCCAAACTAAATATAATGGGCAAAACGGTTTTGGACAGGTGAGATGTGCCTAGCACACCTTCCTCCAAAGAAGCCGCCCCCCCTTTTTTTTCTCCTAATGTGGAACATTGAAAAATTAATCCCTGCCTTTTGTCACCTAGTAGTTATGGATTGAATGATGTCTTTTAACCCTTTTTGCCAAATCTGTTGCCCCCAGAACACAACAAGGACACAGCCTGCTAAACCAAGCACACCGTTGTCCGGAGACAGCCAACTGACCTGGAGTCTGCACGATCCTTCCCCATGTGGGAAGGCCACCCTCCCCTCCACACCCCCACTATTATTAGGGATTTCTAGACCCAAGGGTAGGTAGGTCGATGACCATGTCCAGCTTGAAGCAGCTAGAGGAGCTTGAGACCTTCGCCCATTGTCCTTTACAAGATTACAAAGGGTCTTAATATCTGAGAGGGAGGGATAGTCATTTTTTACGAACCATGGGTATGGACTTGGGGGGGGGATTGCTGGGGGAGGGAGATACTGGGTGGAGGGGAGTAAAGGGAGAAAATTGGAACTATTGTAACAATATGATCAATAAAGAAAAGCTGGGGGAAAAAAAGGAAGTATCATTTTAATTTAGTTAAATAATATAGTTTTTTGTTGGTTGGTTGGTTTTGCATTGGTTTCTTTTGTTTATTATCAGAAATTAATGTTCAAATGTTTTGGAGGCAGCATAGCAACTGCTCTGAAGGCAGATTGACTAGATCCAAATCCTAACTCACTCCTTAGTAGTAGGATGGTCTGGAGTTTATTTAAGCTTTCTCTATCCTACTTATCTTATCTACAAAGTGGGAATAATAGCAATAATATCTGCATCATAACATTATAGTGAGAATTAATTAATTCAAAGTGCTCAGAGTAGTATCTGGCACTTAGTAACCACTTGATAAATGTTAGACAATTATAAGTATTATGGCATTATTATTATTCTCTATTGGGAGGCAATCTAGCAGAGTGATTTATTATATAGGTTCTTCCTGGGTTTGTATCTTAGCTCTCACACATAATAATTGAGTGAATTTGAGCAAGTTACTTCAGTTTTATCATCTAAAATATGAACATAAAAATATTACCTACCTCATGAAGTTTTATATAAATTAATTGTATATACACATGAAAATATACATACATGAACATACATGTACATATAAAGCACTTAAAACAATACCTAAACATAGCTCACTATAGGATTTTTTAAAATGTGAGCTTGTCTTGCTATCTATTGAAATTCTACCTTTTATTATTTTCTTTGAGCTATTAATGATATGTTACATTAATAGATTTTCTAATGGTAATCCCCATTGCATTTGTAGAATAAGTCTTTTTTGCATTTTTTTCCAAAGTACTCCATTTTTCTCAGCTTTATTGAGATATTATTGACATATAACATATGTAAGGGACTGTGGTGAAACGGGGCTAGTTCAGTGAGAACTGGCACTGGGATTTCAGCTGAATGAGGCACCTTAGAGCCCATGCAGACCAATCAAGTGACCAAGGTGGGCTGCAGCTCCACCCCATCCCACCAAAGTCATCCCTCTGCTGGCCAGTCACCACTGAGTTCCCAAGGGGGCCCTTTTTCCTCAAGCCCAGGTTTTGGAGCAAGAGCTTGTGAGAGACCCACCCCCTGCTTCCTTCTGACCTTCATTAAGTTCACTTTGTTGTCCTCGGAAATAGCTGTTTTTCTTTAACTAAAAATAGCTGAAACTTAAAAAATATATATGTAAGCTTAAGGTGTACACTGCAATGATTTGATACAAGTACAGTAGTCTCTCTCTATATCACAGTTCACTTATTGTGACCTCACTGTATTGCGGGATTTTTTAAAATATTATATTTAATTATTTATTGCAGATTTTTCGCTATATCGTGGGATTTTGCGGTACTGTATATGGATGTTGTTAAAGTTACATAGGTTTAGGAGTGTAGAATATGTTTAAGAACATAAGTAGCATTTATAAAAGTGTGGAAAAGGTTAATAAGGGAGTGGGAACGGTTAATAAGGGACTGGGAACGGTTTATAAGTGTGTGGGAAGGTTTATAAAGCCTTAAAATATATATAAATACTAAAATAAATGTAAAGTTTCTACTTCGTGGATTTTCACCTATCATAGGGGGTTCTAGAATGTAATACCCGCGATAAGTGAGGGAATACTGTATATATTGCAAAATGATTATCACACTAAGGTTAGTTAACACCGCCATTTCCTCCCACTACCATTTCTTTCTGTGGTGAAAACATTTAAGGTCCACTTTCTCAACAACTTTTAAGTATATAATACAGTATTGTTAATCATAGTCACCATGCTGTACATTAGATCCTTGGGACCACCCATTTTACAATAGGGAACTTGCACCCTTTAGCCAACATCTCCTCATGTTCCCCACTGGACCCCAACCCATAGCATTTTCATGTAGAGATAGCTGTTCAAATTCACATTTTGGGGGAAGATAAGCAATAGGAATTCATATGACACCATTTTTCTGATGTTCTCAATGTAAACCTGAATTAGATTTATTGGTACTTTGATTAGGATTTTTAATCTATGTTCACAAATGAGATAAATCTGTAATTTCTTCTTTTCATGTTATCTGTGTTTAGTTTTGATATGAGAGTACACTCTTTTTTTAAAATTAGATATTAAGGTTTCTTCCTATTTTACTCCTTTGTAAATAGGTACATATCATTAGAATTATCTATCTTTGAAAGTTTGAAAGCATTTTACTTTAATCCTACTCATTTTTTTTAGTTAAAAATAATTCTTTGTTTTAATTTACTCTGAGTTTGTGAATCTGTTTAATTTTCAGTTGTTAATTGGATTAGTTTAAGCAAAATACGTTGTAGAAACAAAATTATAAGCCTCTATTCTTTATTTCAGCAAGAAATTATAAATGAAATAAGTTATATTTATATTCTTCAGTAATACAGCTGCTTTAAGAAGACAAAGATATGTGTTAGCCATCACTTCTCATTAAATTGATGAGGTTACTTTATTCTTCCTGTTGTTCAGGCCACAATATTTAAACACACCCTGATTCCTCTCTTCCTTGACATCTAATTCATCAGCAAATCCTTTGAAATATATCCCAAATCCAACCACGTCTCACTACATCCACTGCTCTACCAACTACACACTATCATTATCTCTCACCTGGAACATTTTATTGACCTTCTGATATATTTTCCTACTTTTTCTCTTATCCTTTTCTATGACAAGCTGTGGTGCACTGCCCAGATCTCTCCATAAGATCCAAGGCTTTCAAGTATCTACCTGGAAGGTTTGTTGGCTTCTGAGAGCTGACATCTAAGTTCCTGTCTAGAAAGTGCTCTCGGCTCCAAAGGAGCTCCTTCCCTTCAAGTTACATCCCTTCCTACAAAACACCCAGTAACCAATGTGAGATTTTGTCCCCTTGACCTTTAGCAAGTTACTCAAGTTCTCTGTTTCTTCAGCACTTACATTTTATGGATGTTGAAAGAATTAAATGTAAAATGTTTAGAATGCTGCATCACATATACAGTCATCCCTCAGTCTTTTTGGGAGAATGGTTTCCGGATCCGTGGCAAATACCAAAATCTATGAATGCTCAAATTCTTTATATAAAATGGAGTAGTAGCTGCATATAACCTATATTTTCAAATAGGCTATGGCAGATTATGCCTATACATCACTTCATTCACGTAGACTCAGCATAGTGCTCAGCATGTGGCAAATTCAAGTTTTGCTTTTTGGAACTTTCTAGAATTTTTTTTCCAAATACTTTTTATATACGGTTGGTTGTATTCATGAATATGGAATCCACAGACATGGAGGGTCAACTACAATAAACCTTTAATAACTGCTAATTATTAAACATGTGTTTTGTCTTATACACATGCACATGCACACACACCTCTGAGAAGTAATTACCAAACCCCAAACACTTTCTTAACTGTTTTCAGGACTTCAATGACATTTTAAGCCTTTCACCTTACAAGAGCTCATTCAATCATTTATAAACATTTGAATTTTACACATCATTAACAAATACAAGTGTCCAGGTCTCATTTTCACTTCTTTTCCTTTTCATTTGTTTTCTTTCCCCCTTTGTTTGCTCTTATTCTTTGTTTCCTTTCTTCTTTTTACTTTTACTTTTGTATCCTGGAACATTTCTACATTCATAGGTAAGATCTCTTCTCTAATTGTAATGAGGCTGAATAAAAACTTCCCCTTGTCTGACCAAACTAACCAAATATCACAGAAAGTTACTTTATGACCTTGGAGAATATTATACGACAGAAAAAAATACATTATATAATTGCCAGAGACTACCTCAAACACTTGCAAAAAGTTCATACACAAAGATTTTCTCAAGTTAGTAAGAAGTGATGTGGCGGTGTCTGGACTAGTGAACATAAACCCAAATCTAAAACTGCCTATTTCAGTCATAATTCTAAACAAAGTTGTTATATATGCAATTAATGATCAGCATGGTTTTATTTCTCAAATAGTTTTTAATGGTCCATTAAAAGTATATTAGCACAAGTGTTTCGTCCTTTCAGTGAGAGTCTAAAAGTCACTGATCTGATTATTTCATTTGAATAGTTCCAAGGAAAACATAACTTGGATGTAGACACTTCATCATGATTTTTTACTGTGTTCTTATAAAGCACAGACCATAATGATTTGATATGGACAGCATTTAGAACAATAAAATTTACATTCAGGAATTTAATAAAAACCTTAAATATCCTCTCATTTGACTCTCCCAAGATAAGATATTTGGAAATACAGAGCAGAGTCTGATTAAACATAAGATGGCAAAAGTAAGTTAGAAAATAAAGCATGTGAGAAAGAGAAGTGCCAAATACAGTAGATATTAATAATAATATTTTAAATTTTTATACACTCCAGTTTAGAAAGCACAATTACACAAATTGAGTTCATTTCAATTCAGTATTTATGAAGCACATACAAAAGGCACTATAACAAACAGTGTGTAGAAAACAAAAATAGGAATATACCCACAGAGAGCTTACAATTCAGTGTAAGATATGGTCTCTTTGACTCAAAGAAATAGAATATCGTAGAGATGCAAACTGCTGTAGGAATACAACAGGGGAGAGATATAGTCTAACTGGAGGAGTCAGGGAAGGGTTTGTTGAGCAGGTGACATTTGAATTTGGACCTTACAATAATAAAATGTTATTTGATGAATACCAAACATTACTAGATAATCACAGGAGTCACTAAGATGTTTTTCCTACAGTTCAGGAAACTGGGGCCAAGAGAAGACTCTCATCCAGATCACACAACTGGTAAATGTCAAATGGTTCATGAACCCATGCATAAGAATTTCTGATTCTCAAGTCCAGTGCTGATCACTATATCACCCTACAATGTGTCTTACTTTTTAGGCAAGAGAGCACATATTATGTCAAGATAATACTTTTAAAAAGACTACTTATTTATGCTATAATAAATTTGGCTGTCCTTTGTATACTATATGAAAATAAATATTCTTACCTTCTAAATATTGTCATTTCCTTTTATAAGTACAGAAAATTCCTTGCATTATTTTCAATATGAATACTGAGAAAATAAAATCTTTGCTTAAAGATGAATAAACCTGTTAGAAATACAGAAAACCAGCCTCATAATGATAACTCAAGGCTGTAGCATGACAATGTGGGTGATGTCCTGCTTGTCTTTGTGTCCCCAAAGGGGAGAACAAAAGGAGACAACAGGATTATGCTTTACTGGCTATAAGATAAAATGTTCCTAATGGAAATGAAGACCCAAGGAAATAATAACAATACATGTACGGCTCACTAAACATCAGTCACTGTTCTAAGAACTTTATACTTATTAATTCTTACAGAACTCCATAAAATGGGTATTATCATTACAACCATTTGTAGATAACACTGGGAACAATTTTTGACATAATTCCTGGTGAGTTTGATTTTTCAGCTGTTTTAGACTTAAATAGGCATGCTCATTTCAAAATTGCAGTTAGTTTTCTGCTATCACGTCAAGTTTTTTTGTACAGCTCATCTTAATGTGACCAGTCTAGGCTGGATCAAGCCTGCATAGAGGGAAGTACTAGTGTTCTCCTACTGGCTGAGAGCAAACCTCCCTTGAGTGGGGAGGGGTGGGAAATGATCTTGGAGACCAGCGACAGGTTCATATTTGTCTAGGCTATTCATTTACACATGAGACAGTGTGGTGAGAGGTTGTGTGCCGCTCTATATAGTGAATCATATTCCGAAGTGTACTACGAGTTCATGTCTGTATATAAGGAGTTAGCAGAATTCATTTTTTTATTTACATATGCACTTATTTCCTTTCCTTCAGATCATGTCTGCCTCTGCTATTTCTCATCATAAGCACCTAAGCAACCTTGATTTGTTTTGTTATATCTGTGGCAGTTTTACCATTCCCTGTCAAAGGACAAACATCAGTGCATTTGTCAGGAGAGCTAATTTTACATATTTTAAAGTAAAACTTGGTGATTAATATAAGTCTTGGACCCCTCACGAGCTGTTCAAGCAATGTGTTAAGTGTTTACAGATGTGGACAAAGGGAACACGTGATAAATTGCCATTTTGTATACCTATGGTTTGGCGAGAGCCCAGAGATCATTCAAGTGCCAGTTACTTTTGAATAGTGAAAACATCAGGATATAACAAGAAAAATAAATGTAAAACAGAGTATCCTAGTCGACCATCAGCTATACACCCAGTGCCTCATTCAGCTGAAATCCCAATGCTAGTTTTCATTGAACTACCCTCTTTCGAAAAACAGGAGTAAGGTGAAAAACTAAGTGACAGCAATGATGAAGATTTTGAAATTGAAGATGACTCAGTTCATAAGGGATTTGATCAGCATGAGTTGAATGACTTAGCATGAGATTTGAGACTATCCAAAAAGGCTTCAGAACTCCTAGCATCAAGACTGCACAAGAAAAACTTGCTTGAAAAAGAAGCGAAGGTATCCTACTTTCGATCAAGAGAAAGTGCATTTCTACAGTACTTTCGAAGTGATGGTGGCTTTGTGTATTGCCATAACATACATGGTTTAATGGAAGAATTGGGAATTTCAGTCTAGAACTCAATTGAATGGTGACGGTTCTCTGATAGCTCAAAGCGGAGCTTGAAGTGTGTCCTCCTCCACAATGGCAATTTATTTGGTGCAGTCCCAATTGGCCATTCCATTTGCTTTCATGAAGAATATAAAGACATAAAGAGAGTCACTGATCTGTTGAAATATCACAAGCACATATGGATCATCTGTATTGACCTTCAAATGGTCTGCTTCCTTCTTGGCAGCAATGCGGATATACCAAGTATCCCTGTTTTCTGTGTATGTGGGATAGCAGAGCTCATGAGAAGCATTGGGTGGAATTTAACTGACCTCCCAGATCTGACCTCAAACCTGGTGATCCAAACATTCTACATGAGCCACTTGTTGACAGAAAGAACATTATATTCCCACCTCTGCACATAAAATGAGTCTCATAAAGCAATTTGTTAAAGCTTTGCCAACTGAAGGACAGTTTCAAGTATCTCATTTTGCAATTCCCTAGCCTGTCATCTGAAAAGATAAAACACCTTAATATGTATGTTTGATAGCAGAACTTTACTACTTGTACACAATTTGACTTACAGTATATGAATAAAATAAATCAACAGTATATTCAGGTAATTTTTTCTTTATTTACTTTTGTATGTACATTTTTTATGATTTTTGAGACAAAGTGAGGGTATCCTGTACCTTAAAAAATTGACATGACAGAGAAAAACTGGCATCATTTTTAGATTCAGATGCCAAAAATTAGTCAAAAACAAGTGACTCAATAAAAATTGTGTTCCCCAGTGTAATGAATCTGAGCTACAGAAAAACTTAGCCCAAGTCATGTAAATGGTAGAGCTGGGATTTAAACTCTGTCTTGCTATAGAATACTTCTTCTTAACCACACAGCTCAACATCTGCCAAAAATAGGTTTACATATTCTCTTTTGAGAGAGGGCTTTAAGATAAAAGGGCAAGTTACATTCATGAGATATGGTATGAGTTCCTGTTGTAGGAGGCAGCAGCTTAGCACATCTAAGGGACAGATCTGACATCCAGAAGGCCAGGCTCTGACCTATACAGCTATCGCTGTGTCAACCTGGGCAAGTTCTTGAAACTCTCAGAGGTTTAACTTTCTCCTTTCAAAACAAGTTGCTATTATTTTGAAATGGAAATGCAAGCAGCACAGTATGGTAAGAAAAGAACTGAACTTGAATGTCAAAGGACTCAGAGTATAGCCTCAGCTATGAGCAATGTGAAATAGGGCAATCAATCCATCAATCAACAAACTTTTATTGAACCTTATATACAAGGCTCTGCTATAAATACTTTGGTGATATTGCAGTAAAAATAGACATCATTATTTACTCTCTGAGAATAATTCATTGAAGTTTATTTTCTTTAATGCGTGAACTAAAGCCCAAAAGAAGGTAGTTCCTAGCATTAACATTCTATGATTCTGAGACAGAACTCAAATAAAAATACCATGGTGCTTCTGTTTTTATGCTAAGCACAATGTGTGTGTGTGTGTGTGTGTGTGTATTTCAATTCCTTCTTTTGCTATATGCAGGGGATACATGCAGAAAAAGGAAGAGAGTGAACTTTCAGTCTAGTTTCATTGTGCTCACTACCTTCAGCTGCCATACCCAGCTGTTCCCACACATTCTCTTCATAGGGCACATTTTTCTGGATGTAAATTAATACATGATGCCACTCTTGAGCCACTGTAAAAGACAGTAGAATCAACATGATTTACAGAAACTTGACGGGAAGTATCTTTTCTACTGTTCCTCTGAAATGAGCTCAATGACAATTCCAAACAATTCATACAGAAATGGAAGAAACCAATTTTCACATCTTGAATGTGTTCCCATTCATCTGGTTGACATAAATGGACAACACTACTGTGTGCTGTGTGACTATTCATGGACTGCAGTCTAGTAGTGATCAACAGCTATCAGTTTTGAGGTCAATTTGACAAGCATATAGATAGATATAACAAAGATAGATATAAATCCTACCTCTAGCACTAATAAGCTGGGAGACATCAGCTGCTGAAATCATCAATTTTTCATATGTAAAATGAAAATGATCATACTTAAATAATCACCTCCTGAAGATACCAAATGAGATAAGACATATAAAATGCTTGGTATGTTGCCCTTTATTTAATGGCTAGTCATTAATTAATTATTAATAATCTATTAAGTTTATTGTTCTTTACTAAAAATAACTACATATAGTCTAGAAGAAAAATTGAACTTACTCATTTTAGTACAAAGAAATACTAACTCATTTTAGAACAAGGAAAACTAGTTTTTGCATATTTCATGTCAAATGACATAGGAAACACCACTTAAGAAAAAGATAGACATTTTCTTCCAAGTTCCTAAGTAGGCAGATCAATATTTAATATATACCATTAAGATATTTTGCAGCCTAATACTTAAACCACATAAAAATTGCAAACACAATTACAAGTTTTTCTAATACTTACAAAGTTATACACAAGAGCTGGAGACATCTTATCATGTATTTACTAGTCAAACTACAGTAAAGCGATTCTGATGGGAGAAATACACATATCACTTCTAAGTAAAGCTCCAAGTTAGTAGACAGTTCAGCAGCCCTTTGTCAGCACTTAAATTCCTGAGTTTAAAATGTAGGAATGATTTAGTAGTACAGGGAAAAAGTAAAGCAAAGCAAACAATATATGATAGCTCCAGAATTCAATATTTGTGAGCCAATCATTAACAAAATATTTCAAGTCACCAGTCATGCCTCATCCACCATAAGTAGATCGATAGGAAAGTAAATTAACTTACAGTGAACAAGAACTTCCTTGGACTCCATGAAAGTGCTTAGAAGAGTGAGATGAACTTATATTTTTAAACACTAATATCTGCTACTTGTTGGTAGAATCCCCAGCTCTGTCTCTTGCTCACATCACCTCACCAAACATATGACCACAGACACTCCCCTTCCTAACAGCTGACTTTTAATCCTGTCTTTAGGTTTAAACAAGATCTCTTCAAAAATATGCAGCATGTAATACTGAAATCACCAAGAAGAAAATTATTTTTTAAAATCATCCCCTAGCTCTATTTCCCTACATGTTCCTCAAAAAATAAAACTGGTTTAACTTGGAAGCTAAACTATATAATTTATTTTCACATCTATTGCTCCACTGAATATATTAAGACTATCCAACATAGTTCTCTTCTTTGAACTGGAACATGTGCACTCTGGGATGTAACATAAATGTCAAAGCAATTTGGATGCCGCTGAAGATGAAACATTAATATTATAAAGACAACTGGTGCAATCAGGTTATATTACCTCCAAAAAACAAATAAATACTATTCAGTCTAGGTTTCCCCACAATGCAAAACCTAGAGCCAGTGGTTGGCAATGATATTATATACATTCCAAAGATACTTCCTGGCTGCTGTTCTCTGCAATATCAAGTAAAACATGAAAAAAAGTTATCTTCACCTAACTCCCTAAAATACTAAGAAGAATCCATGGTCATAGTGTTTACTCACAGGAAATAATTTTAATTACAAAAAATCACAGCTCTTTTGTTTTTAATATGCTACAAAATATCAAGTTTTCTCTTACTACCTTTATCACTAACTTGTTATATTTGTGGAAAAATAAAATAAAAGAAGGTTCCTATGATTAACTGTTTCATCAAAACATAAAAGTACTACATTTTATTTTTCACAAAATACTGCCCCTGGGGTTCTTATACACATAAGAAATCCTTATCTAAATATTAACCAAAAAACCCACTCAAATTTAGTGAGCCTACTTAGTGGCAGGTACTGTGCTAGGTTCTAGAAATATTTTAAAAATGATAAGATATGCTCCTTTGTGAAAAATTTACAATATATATAGTGGTCTTTTCAGTGGTATACATAATGTTACTGTATTGAGATTCTCCCTCAATTTTCCCTTTTCCAAAATCCCTGCATCCAAGTGATTTCCATATTGTTTTATTTCATGAAGGTAAATTCTGGTCAACTACACTGAATATAAAAATATTTAAAGGTGAATGTGGAGAAAAGAGGTGATAGAAAAACATTATGGCTAAATAACTACTTCTACACTGAAGGCCAGTTTATTTGTACAAAAGCTTCTTAGCATAACCCTAGGAATGACGCAATTTGTAAGAGTCCAGAATTCTTACTAAACTGACCTAAACCTATAAATCCTCCAGATCTCTATCTCTCCTCAGATTCAGAGAAGATCCCCCAATGCAGCGACAACAAACTCAAAATTCTGAGAGGAGCCAGGGGAAAAGGTAAATGAGTAGGTAACACGAGCGAAGAGCTAGAAAACTCACATGGCTTTCTGGGATTATCTTCTATTTTCCTGGAAAACATTTAGGTAAAATAACTGTTTCTCCACAAGAAAAAGAATAGTGAGTGTAAATGCAATCAAGTTATCCTCTGCCACAGTCTGAGATACTATTGGGAGTGCTAGGGACTGTAGTCTACTGAAGAGAGCATAGCCATCCACTTAAAGGGAGCAGTAATTACTGCCATCCACAGAGGTGAGCCAAGTGTTCTCATTGCTAGATTTTTTTTTTTAAGAGTAGCCAGAAATTCAGATTTTTGTGCAAGATCTTCCAATTTTTGCATGTCAGCTCAAGGTTTAAAATAAAATTGGTAGACTCAAAAAAAAAATCAATCTGTGAAATAGACCTATCCCTTTCACTTGAATAAAGGGTGCCCATGAAAAATTCACAGCTAACATTATACCTAATGGTGAAAAACCAAGAGATTGCTCCCTAAAATCAGGAACAACACAATAATGTACACTCTCTCTACTTCTGTTCAAAATTGCCAGGGAAATTAGGCAAGAAAAAGAAATAAAAGCAATCCAGACTGGAAATGAGGAACTAAAATTATCTGTAGTCACAGGTGATATGATCTTGTATGTAGAAAAGCCTAAGGAATTCACACACACATACACACACACACACACACACACACACACACACACACACTATTAGAGCAAGGTTGCAGGATATAAGTCCAATATATAAAACTCAATTGTATTTCTATAAGCTAGCAATATAAACAATATTTAAAAATGAAATTTTGAAGACAATTTCATTTGAAAGTAGTTTTTTTAAATACTTAAGAATAAATTTAACAAAAGCAGTGCAAGGCTTGTACATGAAAAACTATAAAACATTGTTGAATGAAACTAAAGATATAAATAAATGGAAAGATATCCCATATTCATGAATTAGAAGACTTAATATTGTTAAGATGACAATATTCTCTAAATTGATTTATATTCAACATGACCCTTATAAAAGTCCTGGCTTTTTTTTTTTTCTGGACATTAACAAACCGGTCCTAAAATTTAAATGGACACGCAAATGACTCAGAGTGACCAAAATAATCTTGAAAGAGAGAAACGAAGTTGGAAAATTTACACTTCCCGATTTCAAAATTTAATACAATAATCAAGTCAGTGTGGTACTGGCATAATGATAGGATATAGATAAATGAAATAGAATTAAGAGTCCAGAAATAAACTTTTACATTTATAGTCAACTGATTTTTAACAATGGTGGCAAGACAAGCCAATGGGGGAAAGAAGAGTTTTTTCCTTTTCTGTTGTTTTTCTTTTTTAAATACAGTTGACATTCGATGTAACTTTATATTAGTTTCAGTGGTACAATATAGTAGTTAGATAATTTTATAATTTAAGAAATGATCCTCCTGATAACTCTAGGATCACCCTGGCACCATACATAGTTATTACAATATTATTGACTATATTTCCTAAGCTGTACTCTACATTCCATGACTATTTTGTAACTACCAATTTGTACATAATCCCTCCACCTTTTTCACTGAACCTCACCTACCCTCTGGCAATACTTAGTTTGTTCTCTGTATCTATGGGTCTGTTTCTGTTTTGCTTGTTCATTTATTTTGATCTTTAGATTCCACATCTAAGTGAAATCAAAATTTCATTTGCCTTTCTCTGTCAAACTTATTTCGCTTAGCAAAATACCCTCTAGTTCCATTCATGTTGTCACAGATGATAAGATTTCATTCCTTTTTATGGTTATTATTCCATTGTATATATGTACCATTATATTTAATCTGCTCATCTATCAATGGGCACTTGGATTGCTACCCTATCTTGGCTATTGTAAATAATACTGTAATGAATACAGGTGTGCATATATTCTTTTGAATTAGTGTTTTGGATTTCTTTGGATATATACGCAGAAGTGGAATTGCTGAGTCATAAATAGTTCCATTTTCAATTTTTGGAGGAACCACCTACTGTTTTCCATAGTGGATACACCAATTTGCAATCCTACCAATATTGCATGAGGGTTCCCTTTTCCACATCCTCACCAACACTTTTTGTTTGTGAATTTATTGATAGCATTCTGACAGGTCATATCTCATTGGGGTTTTAATTTGCATTTCTCTGATGATTAGTGACCTTGAGCACGTTTCATAAGTTATTGGCCATCTGTATGTCCCATTTGGAGAAGAGTCTATTCAGGTCCTCTGCCCATTCTTTAATTAAGTTGTTTGAGGTTTTGGTGTTAAGTTGTATGAGTTCTTTATAAATTTTGGGTATTAACTCCTTATTAAATATATCATTGGCAAATATCTTTTCCCAACTGATAGCCTGCCTGTCTTTTCATTTTGTTAGTGGTTTCCTTTGCTGTGCAAAAGCTTTTTAGTTTGATGTAGTCCCATTTATTTATTTTCTCTGTTATTTTTCTTGCCCAAGGAGATACATCAGAAAAGATACTACTAGTTTGTTGGAGAGGAAAGATGGCCGCGAAGTAGGGACAGTGTTCTCAGCTTGCTCCTGTTAAGGAGAGACTCCAGGAACAAATGCGGAGAGGAGTGACTGAGTGAGTGTGGATCTCCGATAGCGTGAACAGGGAGGAGAGCATGGGAGCAGCGTGGAGGGGGGTGGAGGGGTTTACCACACACTGCAGGCTGAGTCATTCCGAGACTCATCCGTCTGCAGTAACAAGCCGGAGAGCTCACTAGCCTAGAGCTCCTTGGAGGCTCCCCCTGCTAGGGGCACACCGATAAGTGAATTCTTGTAGGGAGTTAGGGAGAGGATTTGGCCGAAAAAGCCAGAGGAGGGAGAGAACAGTGAACAACCAGGACTGGGAGAAACTGTGATCTGAGTCTAGAGGGAAACCTCCTCAGCTGCAACCTCCGACTGAAAGCTCGGCACTCCGGGCGAGCACAGCACTAGCGCTAGGGCCCTACAGAACAAAGGGACAGGTTTGGGGCAAGGAGAATGGCTGCACAGAAAAGCTGCTGCAGAACTCCGGACTGGGGGAGAACTGAGCAATCACGCTAGAATCCCACAGAACAAAAGGCGGCTTTGGGGCCAGGAGAGAAATAGGACGCGCAGGGTGTGTAAGTAGGGAAGAGAGCGGAGGCGGTGGTTCTGGAGTGGAGATGGTTTTAGGGCGGGGAGAAGGGCCCACAGGGAAAGGCTGCTGAGGAGCTCCAGACGGGGGGAGAACTCCTGGGTAGGAGAGCGCTGCGCTGACCGACCACACTAGAATCCTGCAGAACAAAGGGACGGTGCTGTGGCGGGAAGAAAGATAGAGCACGCAGGCCTATAGACTGGGAAGCCAGCGGAAGCTGTAGCTTGGAATAGAGACAGTTTGGGGGCAAGGAGAAGAGCACACGCAGGAAAGCCACCGCAGAGCTCCAGACTAGGGGAGAGGCCCTGGGCAGGAAAGTGCCACTGGGCCCGGTGCTTTGACCGACTGTGCCAGAGTCCTGCAGAACAAAGGAACGATCTTCAGACAGGGAGAGAGATAGGGTGCACAGGCATATAGACAGGGAAGAGAGCAGAAGCTGTAGCCTGGGAATAGAGACAGGTCTGGAGGCAGGGCGGGGATTGCTGGCAGGCACAGGCTCGACCAACAGGGGGAAGGAGTAGCTGGACAAGCCTGAGGAGGGCTGAGGCTGCCTCAGGAGGGGACAACTAAACGCAGCTCACAGCAGAGTGGCGGTAGGCCCATGAATAAAAGACTAGCAATCCCAGAATCAAGCAGAACCCTCCCACAGCCAGCCAACCAACCAGAAAAGAGTTGAAACTCATGGGATTTTGAATAGGAGCGGACTCAGGAAGGAAGGAAGGAAAAACAAAAAAAACAAACAAACCAAAAATACCCAGAGACTGTGCCTAAAAGTTGAATTGAGTTAAAATCCTCTCATTCTTTTATTTCTCACTCTCTCTCTAACTGCCCTTACCGTCCTTTCTTATTCTCTCTCCTTTTCTCCCCTCCTCTTCCCTCCCTTCTCTCCCCTTAGCATGTCTCCCCTGCATCCTATTCTCAGTTAATTTTTTAATTTTAAGTTCTCTCCCTTTCTCTCTCTCTCCTTTCTCTGCACTAAGCACCTCCAATTTTATTAAATTTCTTTCTTTATTTTGTCCCCCTTCAGTCTACATTCGTTTTTCTTTCATCCCTTGCCTTTATTTTCCTTCTCTCCCTATACATATTCTCTCCCTCTTTCTTTCTCTCTCCCTATTCCACTTTATATTCTAATCTTTTAATATTCAAATTACAATTCTAATCTATCCCCCTCTCCCTTCACCCTCCCATTCTTACCCCTTCTCTCTTTCCACCCCATCCCCTCACTTCTTTCTCTCCCTCTTGTATTTCTCTCCTTCATCCTATCTTTTGTCAACTCTTCAATTTCAGTCTTTCCCTCCCTGATATCTCCTCTTCCTCCTGATTTCCTTCCCTCCTCTGTGTTTTTACCCTCCCCCATCCTCTTGCTTTCCCATCTCATATTCCTCTCTATATATATTCTCTCTTTCTCTCTATCTTACAATTTTATATCATGTTTTAATTTCCTAATCTTTTTTATAATATATAATTTAAAAGAATTTTAATCCAGTCCCCCCTCTTCTACCTCCCTTTCTTCTTTCGTTCTCTCTCCTACCCTTCTCTTCTCTACTTTCTCTCTCTCTTTCTTCTCTCCCTTCCTGTCTTGCTATTTTCTACTCTGTATTTTTATTATTGAAAAATTCTTTCTCAATTTGTTTCCTACCTTCTAACCTCCTCAGCCCTCTCTTTCAATTTCTGGCTGTCTGTCTGCCTGGATTTCTGTTGTATCTATCCTCCTTCCCACGCTAATCATATAGCATATACCGATTATATAATCCTAATACTATACACTTCCACTTTCTCACTCAACACTGTAACCCTCTCCTCCTTTTCAAACATACAGTGTAAGTGTTAATTGCTGTCTTACATAACCTTAATCCCAATTGCTAATATTATTACTCTATCAACTTCCAGCTCAAAAATTACCCTTCCTTCATTTAAAACAACTCCTATCTGTTTCTCCTATGAAATAAGAGTCCCAATATCTCCAAAAGTATATTAATAAGGGCTCATTTGCAGCCCATAATGAGATTGTAGTTGGGGGAGATATTGGAGGGTGTGGGTTTCTTGCCTGGGTTGTGTGATTATGTTTTAGCAGCACCTCCACAAAAGGTCTCAAGACAAGGTGGGCAGAGTGACTCTCAATCAACTAACCAGAGAAAAAGATCCACCAGAGTAGCTGAAATACAACCAGACAGATTAAAGAAATAACATCAAGGACAAAACAGACAGAGATCCAAGAGGGCGGGGGAGTAAGTGGAAGCTACACTAACCTCCTCCTAGGACCAGCCAGTGCTGATTCAGACCCCGTACAGCAGACAGATCATTCCCCTCCAAGTGGCGTCATACTAAGGGGAAATAAAAGCCCTCCCTACAGGAATTAAGCTGCCACACCCACGGTCCTTAAGCCTGATGGCCAATCACAGATTGAGTAGATTAACAACTAAAAAAGACAGACAAAGGCAGTAGATCACTGGAAGTCTCCAATAGGCTGCCTAGGGCCAGTCTAGTACATGACCTGATGCTACCAGAGGCAGATCCAGGAAGAGCAGATCATTCTAAGAAGCACCAACAAACAATAGGAATCACAAAAATGGGGAGACAGAGAAACAACCCCCCATCAAAAGGAAAGGTAGAATCCCCAGAAAGAGTGCTAAATGAAATAGAGGGGAGCAAAATATCACATACAGAATTCAAAATATGGATTATGGAGAAGCTGAATGGGCTCAGCGGAAACTACAAAGAACTCCAGGGAAACTACAAGGAACTCCAGAAAAACTACAAGGAACTCACAAAGAATTACACAAGCATGAAAAAGGGCATAGAAGCTATCAATAAGAGCCAGGAGGAAATGAAGAATACGATCTCAGAATGAAGAACATATTAGAAGGAATTAAAACCAGGCTAGAGGAAGCAGAAGATCAGATCAGCGAGCTGGAGGACAACGTACACAAAAACTCCCAGACAGTGCAACAAAATGAAAAAAGGCCAAACAAGACTGAAGAGGTTCTAAGACAGCTGCAAGACAACATGAAACGTAATAACATCCATATCATAGGAATTCCAGAAGGAGAAGAAGAAGAACAAGGGATAGAAAACCTCTTTGAAAAACTAATGACAGAAAACTTCCCTCACATGAGGAGAGAAAGAGTCACACAAGTCCAGGAAGCACAGAGAGTCCCAATGAAGATGAACCCCAACAGGCCCACCTCAAGACACATCATAATTAAAATGGCAACATTCAAAGACAAAGAGAGAATCCTAAAAGCAGCAAGAGAGAAACAACTAATAACATACAAGGGAGCTCCAATAAGGCTATCCTCAGATTTCTCAGCAGAAACACTACAAGCCAAAAGGGAATGGCAAAAAATATTCCAAGCAATGAAAAACAAAGGCCTACAACCTAGAATACTATACCCAGCAAAGCTCTCATTCAAAATGGAGGGTGAAATAAGGAGCTTCCAAGACAAAAGAAGGCTAAAAGAATACATCTCCACCAAACCAGCAATGCAAAAGATGCTAAAGGGTCTGCTCTAAGAAGATAAAGAAACAGAGAGAGACAGAAAAGAACACGAGTACAAAGGGGAAAAATGACAATGAATAAGTACTTATCGGTAATAACCTTAAATGTAAATGGATTAAATGCTCCAATTAAAAGACATAGGGTAGCTGAATGGATTAGAAAGAATGACCCACAAATATGCTGTCTACAAGAGACCCACCTTAGAACAAAAGATCTACACAGACTGAAAGTAAAGGGATGGAAAAAAGTATTTCAAGCAAATGGGCATGAAAAAAAAGCCGGGGTAGCAATAC
This sequence comes from Furipterus horrens, assembly GCF_987537825.1. NCBI lineage: Eukaryota > Metazoa > Chordata > Mammalia > Chiroptera > Furipteridae > Furipterus > Furipterus horrens. Next base: position 60,356,505 of record NW_028327172.1, on the reverse strand, counting down.
TTATATCAGACATAACAGATTTCACAGCAAAGGCCATAAAAAGAGACAAAGAAGGACATTTCATAATACTTAAGGGAAAAATCCATCAAGAAGATATAACCCTTATAAATATATATGCACCAACTTAGGAGCACCTAAATATATAAGGAAAATTTTGAAAGACTCCAAGAAAGATATAGACAGCAACACACTCATAGTATGGAACTTTAACACCCCATTGTCAACAATGGACAGATCTTCAAAGCAAAGAAACACCAAAGATATTGAGGCACTGAACAACACTCTAGATCAAATGGACTTAGTCGATATATATAGAGGTTTTCATCCCAAAGAAGCAAAATATACATACTTTAAAGTGCACATGGAACATTTTCAAAGATATACCACATGGTAGGACACAAAACAAGCCTTAACAAATTCAAGAAAATTGAAATTATATCAAGCATCTTCTCAGATCACAATGGCTTAAAATAGGAAATCAACCTCAAGGAAAAAACTCAAAAACACTCAAAGTCATGGAGAATGAATAACATGCTATTAAATAATGAATGGGTTAACAATGACATCAAGGAAGATATCAAAGTTTCTGGAAACTAATGATAATGAAATACAAAGGATTATAAGAAATTGTTACGAACAACTATATGGCAAGAAATTTGACAACCTAGAGGAAATGGACAAATTCCTGGAAACCTATAGTCTTCCCAAACTGAATCAAGAAGAAGCAGAAAGTCTGAATAGACCAATAACAGCTAGTGAAATTGAAGCAGTAATCAAAAAACTCCCAGCACACAAAAGCCCTGGACCAGATGGCTTCACAAGTGAATTCTACAAAACATTTAGGAAAGGACTAACTCCTATCCTCCTCAGACTATTCCAAAAGATACAAGAAGAGGGAAGACTACCAAACTCATTCTATGAAGCCGGTATAACCCTAATTCCAAAACCAGGTCAAGACACAACAAAGAAAGAAAACTACAGGCCAATATCACTGATGAACAGAGATACTAAAATCCTCAACAAAATATTGGCAAACTGGATCCAGCAACACATTAGAAAGATCATACACCACGATCAAGTAGGATTCATACCAGGGATGCAAGGATGGTTTAATATTCGCAAATCAATAAATGTGATACACCACATAAACAAAATGAAAGACAAAAACCACAAGATAATATCAATAGATGCAGAAAAAGCATTTGATAAAGTACAACACCCATTTATGATAAAAAACTCTCAGCAAAATGGGAATACAGGGAGCATACCTCAATATAATAAAGGCCATATATGAGAAACCTGAAGCCAACATCATACTCAATGGGCAAAAACTGAGAGCATTCACCCTGAGACCAGGAACAAGACAAGGATGTACGCTCTCTCCACTCCTATTCAACATAGTCTTGGAAGTTCTAGCCACCGCAATCAGACAAGAAAGAGAAATAAAAGGCATTCAAATTGGAAAAGAGGAAGTAAAACTGTCATTATTTGCAGATGACATGATAGTGTACATAGAAAACCCTATAGACTCCACAAAAAAACTACTCAACCTAATAAGTGAATTCAGCAAAATAGCAGGATACAAAGTCAATATTAAGAAATCGAAGGCATTTTTATACACCAACAATAAAAACTCAGAGATAGAAACTGGAAGAAAAATTCAATTTACCATAGCAACAAGAAAAATAAAATACCTAGGAATAAACTTAACCAAGGAGGTAAAAGACCTGTACTCAGAAAACTACATAACACTGAAGAAAGAAATTAAAGAAGATACAAATAAATGGAAGCGTATACCATGCTCATGGATGGGAAGAATCAACATCATTAAAATGTCCATACTACCCAAAGCAATTTATAGATTCAATGCAATCCCTATTAAAATACCAGCAACATATTTCACAGACCTAGAACAAATATTTCAAAAATTTATATGGAATCAAAAAAGAGCCCAAATAGCCACAGCAATTTTGAGGAAAAACACAGTAGGAGGAATCACAATACCTGATATCAAACTATACTACAAAGCCACGGTAATCAAAACAGTCTGGTACTGGCATAAAAACAGACATATAGATCAATGGAACAGAATAGAGAGCCCAGAAATAAACCCAGGTTCATATGGTCAACTAATATTTGACAAAGGGGGAAAGAACATCAAATGGAGTGAAAAGAGCCTCTTCAACAAATGGTGTTGGGAGAACTGGACAGGGACATGCAAAAAAATGAAACTACACCACCAACTTACACCATACACCAGAATAAACTCAATATGGATCAAAGACTTAAATGTAAGTCGTGATACCATAAAAGTCCTAGAGGAAAACATAGGCAGGAAAATTTCAGATATCCCACGTAGCAACTTTTTCACTGATATATCTCCTAAGGCAAGGGAAATAAAGGAAAGAATAAACAAATGGGACTACATCAAACTAAAAAGTTTCTGCTCAGCTAAAGAAAACATCAGCAAGATGCAAAGGAAACCAACCATATGGGAAAATATATTCGCCAATGACATCTCAGACAAGGGATTGATCTCCAAAATATATAAAGAACTCATACGACTCAACACCAAGAAGACAGACAACCCAATTAAAAAATGGGCAAAGGACCTGAACAAACACTTCTCCAAAGAAGACATACAGAGGGCCCATAGACATATGAAAATATGCTCAACATCACTAGACATCAGAGAGATGCAAATAAAAACCACAATGAGATACCACCTCACACCAGTCAGAATGGCCATCATCAACAAATCAACAAACAACTTGTGATGGCGAGGATGTGGAGAAACGGGAACCCTGGTGCATTGCTGGTGGGAATGTAGACTGGTTCAGCCACTATGGAAAACAGTTTGGAATTTTCTCAAAAAACTGAAAATGGAACTGCCTTTTGACCCAGCAATTCCATTGCTAGGATTATATCCGAAGAATCCTGAAACACCAATTCAAAAGAACCTATGCACTCCAATGTTCATAGCAGCACTATTTACAATAGTCAAGTGCTGGAAACAACCTAAATGCCCATCTGTAGATGAGTGGATCAAAAAACTCTGGTACATTTACACAATGGAGTTCTATGTAGCAGAAAGAAAGAAGGAACTTCTACCATTTGCAGCAACATGGATGGAACTAGAGAGAATAATGCTTAGTGAAATAAGCCAGGCAATGAAAGAAAAATACCTTATGCTGTCACCTATTACAGAAAACTAATGAACAACACAAAAAAATGAGAAAAATTGAACCAGAGCTATGTAAACAAGAGGTAGACTGACAGTAATAAGGGGGGAGGGGAGAGGGAGAGAAGAGGGTAAGAAGGGGAAGTGTCAAGTCAAAGAACATGTATAAATGACCCACGGACATGGGCAATTAAGTAGGGACTGAATGTGGGGGAAGGGAGGGGCAGGGTACAGGGAAGCAAGAGGGGGAAAAAAGTGAGACAACTGTAATGGAAAAACAAGAAAAAAAAATTTTTAGTGGGGGAAAAATGAAAATATGAAGAATGGAAATGCCAGTTCAGTGAATATTAGGTCAAAGATTTTCCTTCACGTTGTATATTTTTCTCCCTATTTGATCTCTCCAGAGTTTGGCATTCTAAACAAGTACGTAATGACTTAAGTTTCTTTGCATAGACCTAATAAGACCAGCTGTTAATAGAGGTTTCTTTTTTTTTTTACCAAGTCTTTGACTGGAATGTCAAGCCTAAAGGAGACATACTTGGGCTCAAGTTGTTACCAAAAAGCCCTGAGGAACTGGGAATGACTTTCAAAGGTAATAAAAGCCCGCGAGATAAAAGGCCTGCTACCATGGTTGGTTGTGCGGTCCACAGCAATCTCTCCAGGGAAGGAACGAAGGTTGTTTTCCTGAAAGATGGCTAGTAGGGACCTTAAGGCACAATGGAAAATCAGAAAGACTTGGAAAAAACAGGTGTGTACAGGCAAGGATGAATGGAGGTATGTGGCCCAGCTCCTGTGCCCTGAAGAGCAGACTGAGGGTCACCCTAAATGTTCCTTGGGTAAGTTCCAGCAAAGCAGAACTAAAAATCATAAGTGATCATTTGCTTCTCTTGTTATGTTTATGCAAATGAACAGGATAAATTAAAAATGGACTTAATGTAGTCCCTTTAAAGACAAGGAGGGTAATCTTAGGGAGAAAAATCATTATTCAAGGAAAATCACAATGATCAGTAGTAGACTGTAAAGTAGGTCCGCTAACTGTCTTAAAAGTTTCTTCTCATTTAAAATATGGTTTCACTTGAAAATTAAACCATGTCTGTGATATCACCAAAGAGATTCAAGTTGCAGGCAAGTAGAATGTCAAGTGCCTTGCAACTGCATGTCTTCCCAATAAGACAGTCTTACAGATTTAGACACTTGTTTGTTGGTTATGTTACATAAATTAACAGGTGTTTTCTGTTTTCAAAGGGCATGAGCCTATGACTGCATTACCTGAGTGATTGTCTGTACACATAAGCCTCACTTAATCCTCTCTGCAGCGCTGCCTCCTGAGACTCAACGGTTTGGCTGAACTAAATGGCTGGGTTGGTGAAGAATGGGGTGGTCTGTGGGCTTCATTTTAAAACTGGTTTCTCTTTTCTATCCTAATGGCTTGGACAGAAAGGACCCAGAGGTCTGAGAGGGGGGAAACCTAAACTATTTCCCTCAGCCCAAACTAAGTATAATGGGCAAAAGGGTTTTGGACAGGTAAGATGTGCCTAGCACACCTTCCTCCAAAGAAGCCCTTTTTTTCTTTCTCCTAATATGGAATATTGAAAAATTAATCCCTGCCTTTTGTCATCTAGTAGTTATGGATTCAATGATGTCTTTTAACCCTTTTCGCCAAATCTGTTGCCCCCAGAACACAACAAGAATGCCAGCCTGTTAAACAAGCACGCCATTGTCCGGGGACAGCCAACTGACCTGGAGTCTGCACGATCCTTCCCCATGTGGGAAGGCCACCCTCCCCTCCACACCCCCACTATTATTAGGGTTTTCTGGACCCAAGGGTAGGTAGTACGATGACCATGTCCAGCTTGAAGCAGCTAGAGGAGCTTGAGACCTTCGCCCATTGTCCTTTACAAGATTACAAAGGGTCTTAATATCTGAGAGGGAGGGACAGTTATTTTTTATGAACCAGGGATATGGACTTGGGAGGGGGATTGCTGGGGGAGGGAGATGCTGGGTGGAGGGGAATAAAGGGGAGAAAATTGGAACTATTGTAATAATATAATCAATAAAATACATTAAAAAAAAGAAAAGATACTACTAAGACAAATTTCAGAGACTATACTGTCTATGTTTTCTTTTATGAGTGTTCTGGTTTTGAGTCTCACATTTAAGTCTTTCAATTTATGCTTGTATATGGTATAAGAAGGTGTTCTAGTTTCATTTTTTGCATCTATCAGTCCAATTTCCCCAATACCATTTATTGAATAGACTGTCTTTACCACATTGTATGTTCCCACCTCTGCTGTCATATATTAGTTTACTATATAGGTATGGGTTTATTTCTGGGCTCTCTATTCTGTTCCATTAATTTATGTGTCTGTTTTCATGCCAGTACCATGCTGTTTTGATTATAGACTTAGAGTATAGTTTGATTACAAGGTAGCATGATACCTCCAACTTCGTTCTGCTTTCTCAAGATTACTGTGGCTATCAGGGTCTTTTGTAATTCCATATAAATTTTAGGATTATTTGTTCTAGTTAAATGAAAAATGCTATTGGTATTTTGATGGGGATTGCATTGAATCTATAGATTGGTTTGGGTAGTACGGACATTTTAACTATGTTAATTCTTCCTGTCTATGAACACAGTATATGCTTCCATTTTTTTGTATCTTCTTCAATTTCTTTCTTCATTGTGTTATACTTTTCCAAGTACAGGTCTTTTACATTCTTGGTTAAATTTATTCCTAAGTAGTTTATTTTATTTTATATTTGATGCAATTGTAAGTGGGATTATTTTCTTAATTTGTCTTTGTGATAGTTCATTATTGGTGTATAAAAATAGAACCAATTTCTGAATATTAATTTTGTATCCTACTAATTTATTGAATTCATTTATCCATTCTAGTCTTTTGGTGAATTCTTTAGAGTTCTGTATATGTAGTATCATATCACCTCTAAAAATTGACAGTTTTACTTCTTCCTTTCCAATTTCAATGCCTTTTTTTTTTCTTGCCTGGTTGCTGTGGCCAGGACTTTAATACAAATGGTGAAAAGTAGGCAGCCTTGTCTTGTTCTTAATCTTAAGAAAAATGCTTTTAGCTTTTTCCCATTGAGTATGATGTTAGCCGTGGGTTTGTCATAGATGGCCTTTATTATGTTGAGATTGAACTGTATTTTTAACAAATGTTTTGGGGACAACTTGATATGCACATGAAAATGAATAATTTGGACCCCTGCCTCATACCATATGTAAAAATTAACTCAAAGTAGATCAAAGATCAACATGTAAAAAAACAAACTGTAAAATTCTTAGAAGAAAACATAATTGTAAGCCTTAATGACCCTGAGTCAGGCAATGTTTTCTTAGATATGACATGAAAAGCAGAAGCAACCAAAGAAAAAAAATAGACTTCACCTAAATTTATGCTTCAAATGAAACTGTCACTGAAGTCAAAAGGCAACCCATAGATGGAAGAAAATATTTGCAAATAATGTATCTGGTAAAGGTCTACTACAAAAATATATAAAAATCTATTATAACCCAATGACAGAAAGACAGCCCAATTTAAAAATACGCAAAGATTTGAATAGATAGTTCTTAAAAAAAACAAAAAAGCATATGAATGGCCAATAAGCACATGAAAAGATGTTCAACATCATTAGTCGTTAGGGAACTTTAAATCAAAACCACATTGAGATACACTTGGCACCAGAAAATTGTGGGTACAATAAAAATAACAATAATAACAAGCATTGGTCAGAATGTGGGGAAATTGGGGTATGTTTCTGGTACAAACTAAAATGGTGCAGGTACTTTGGAAAAATTTGGCAGTTCCCCAAAAATGTAGAGTTATCAATAATTCTACTACCAGGTATATATTTCAAGAAAATTGAAAACATATGTCAACACACAAAGAAACTTTACACAAATGTTCATAGCAGCACTACACATAATAGCCCAAACATGAAAACAATCCAAATGTCTACCAACTAATGAATAGGTAAATAATATGCAGTATATGCAGGCAATGGACTATTACTTGCCAATAAAAAGGAATGCAGTACTGATGCATACCACAACATGGATCAATCTTGGAAACATTATGCTAAGAGGAAAAAGAAATCACAAAAGACCACATGTTATATGACTCTATTTATCTGAAATGACCATAATAGGCAATTTTACAGACTGCAGATAATAATTGCCAAGGTGCTGGAGACAGGGATAAGAGGATTTATTTTTGAGCTGATAAAAACGTTCTGAAATTAGATAGTGATAATGGCTGTACAACTCTGTGAATATAACTGCCATGTTTCCCCAAAAATAAGACCTAGTGCAATTTTTTTCAAGCTTAGAAATATAAGGCCTCCCCTGAAAATAAGACCTAGCGGCAGTCATTGCTACAGCTCCACCCAAATTCTTGATGGAACTCAGAGTTTGGCTGGTTATTCTGATGTTTGTGATGACATGACTACAGTATATTAATAAATGTTAATTTTTTGTTCAACAATAAGTGTGAATTCTTGTTCATAGAAAAATAAGACATCCCCTGAAAATAAGACCTAGTGCATCTTTAGCAGCAAAAATTTATATAAGACACTGTCTTATTTTCAGGGAAACAAGGTATAAACCACTGAACTGTACACATTAAAGGGTTAATTGCATGGCAGAGGAATTATATCTCAAGAAAGCTGTTACTTAAGAAAAACAGACCCAGCCAACCCACTTTGCAACCTTGTCCTAAAAGCAATTACAGATCAGAATGGTTCTTGCTAATACTTTTAAAAGATTTTTGCAAAAATTAGCAGGAGGTGAGAAAAGTATTCAATTTTCTAAAATCAACCAGCATGCAGATCCTATTTCAGAATTTCATATAAAATTTAGTACTTTAGTAATAATGACATGTTTTTAAAAAGAATAGTTCAAGACTAGAAATGGCTCCCCTCTATCTACTGAACAAAATCCCTGCCTCCTTTTATCCACAACCTAAAGCTAAGTGATATCTCCAACCTTACAGCTCATAAATTCCTTATAAGCTTCACATGCTTTAGCCAAGGTAGACCCTCTATGCCTGAAAGATACCTCATGCTTTCTTAATATGCTATTTCTATTTCGAATGCCCTTCTCCTGCAGAAACTATATGAATTCTACCCATCCTTCAGTATTTAAAATGCCACCTTCACTATGAAACCTTTCCTGATTCCCTCCCTTCACTCAGGGTGAGGCTGAAGTTGTCTTCTCAGCAACACACAGAAATGTGTGCGCGTATATATGTAAAGACAGAGTGGGGAGGGAAGGGAGGAAAGGAGGCAGAGAGAGAGAGAGAGAGAGAACGTGTATGTCTTAATGTCTGGAAAATATACAATTTCATGATACTTTGGAGAGCAATGTAAAGACTTAAAAGAAATTCTAACATCACTTGTTCTGTAGTTTATGTATACAACTTAATATTAACAAATATTAAAACCACCTTATGTTTTAACTTGTCTGAGTTTTAAGCCATAAAATAAGAGAGAAATAAAATGTTAAGGGTCATTTAATCCAAATCACAAACTACAATAGAAATACATTCTACAATATCCTTGGCCTACAATTTTCAAAATTATATTTTCATACTTCCATCTTCTTCATTATGTTACTCAATAACTGTTACATAGTTTAGTTTTCAGAACATTTTATCTTCTATTGAAATAAAGTAAGCTCACCTTCATTTAAAAACTAAAAAAAATAATTTAATTAAAGCAGCCCCTCCACACCATTGTTCCAGTTTGAAATACAGATGTTGAAAGAGTTTTAGACTCAACCCACATTTAAAACTCTCCCTAATGCCTTGGTCTCCACTACACTTACTCCCCTGTGTGATTTGTATAAATGTCTTTTTTTCTTCATTTAATAATTAGATTATTTGAAAGGAGGGTGCTTATCTTTTCATTTATCCTGTGACTGTTAGTTTCCAATTACTGAGCCTGGTACAAAGAAGATGTTTAATAAATATTTATGAAAGAGAAGGAAGCAACAGAAGGAGGAAGGAACTGAAATGAGAGGAAAGGAAAGAAAGAGACAGAGAGGTCAAGAAAACAGAAAAGTTACCAAAAACTAAGACCAAAAATTTAAAACTTTAAGATTAAGAGTATTCTATATTTAAAAAAAAAGAGTATTCTATCTTAATGAAATATATTTTATCTTTGTGAAGAACATTCCAGTGAACATCAACTATTGCAAAGTATACTCCAAAATCTATTTCGTAACATTGTAACAATTGTCTTAATTTAAAGCACTTGTTCCAGTAAAGAAAATGTCAAGTGACATTTAGCATGGGGGACTGAGAAGAAACAGACCCTGGAAAAGAAAGCCATTGGAAGCTGCTCCATCATGGGGCAGGGGCATCCAGTTTCCCAGCAGAATGTTCACAGGCCCACAGTCTATTTCACCTCAAAACTAACTGCTTTGAAAATAGAATGATACTTTTGGACTAAAGGGAGTTCCCAATTTTTCTGAAAACTCAGTAAAGGTCAGGTTTAGTTTTCCCATTTAAATAAAAGCACTACTAGTGTGCTCCCAATCTGTACTCAGTGTGGAACATTTTCAAAAGTGAGTTTCAAGGAAGGGCCACTGTATGAATCCAAGTTTTGTCAGCTGCCAAGTAACCATTTTATGTCTGGCAGCTGTGGGTGGTGAACAATGCAACTAATGTAGTTGTCAGGAAGCCAAGTATCTTGTTTATGACCTCAGTAGTGAATCATGAATACGGTATTGGCTAATTTCTGACCACCATGTGCAAAAGGGCATCCTCTTACTTTCTTAAAGCCAGTAATATTTTAAGGTGTGGAGGGAGTATTACTCTGAGTTCAATGAATCTAAAATAATGGGTATAAAATCTAATGATTGTAAAAAATGGAAATCCTAAAAGCAATACTATATATCAGCCCCAAACAGGATGTTTTCTCTGCCTTTTATTTCCCTTTATCTTTTGCTAAAAAGTTTCTTAAAGTGTAAGATTTCTATACTTGAAAATAGTTTTAAAACAAATAAAGTTGATAAGCATTCATTAGTCCATCTAAAATTTTTTACAGACAAGTGAGCATGGCAGTGGCTAATTTTAGATGAAAAGAGTGAAGCGTTGGGAGCTAAAGCAACGCGCAGCAGGTGAGTGACAGCGAAAGACAGCATTGACATCTGAGTCACCCTCTGTGATGTCAAGCCCTGACCTTGCCAAAACACACTGAAATATGAGACCGTCTCTGGGTGAGCACAAAAGATGGTTAAAATAATTGTTAAATTAAAAAGCTGGAAAAAATGTAGCAACGATCAGTCATTATTAATTCAACAATTTATTGAGCTGTGAATCACTGAATAAGGTCCAAGCACTCAAGAATAGAATAAGACAACTTTCCTATTTTCCCAATCTAGTGTGAGACAGATACTTAAATATAAATGGGAAAGAGTATTAATAAAGAACAAACTGCTTGGAGATGTAGGAAAGGCTTCACAGACAAAGTAACATTAAGTCGGGTAGAAAACCTGACAGGTGCATAACAGGCAAATAGGTGGGCAAGGGCAGCGGCACAGAGCATAAAAGGACCTGGCTTTGGGGGAAAGAGGGGAATCCAGTGTCACTGGAGTCTGGAGTTCGTGGCAGTGCTATACGGAAAATGCAACTGGAAAGGTAGGTTAAATCAGGTTATGAAAGTAGAGAGTGAAAACCAAAACAGGTCTTTCAGCAGGAGGATGGCATAAGCCTGTTTGTTTTGGGGGCAAGGCACCTCATGTAGGCATATGGAAGACACGCTGCAGGGGGAGGAAGCTGGTGGCATAAAGATCGAGTGTGGTAAGCATTGCAATCTATAAGTCAAAAGAAGAAAGAGGCCTGAAACAAGATATTGGCAGTGAAAACAGAGAGCCAGGGGTAAATGCAAGAGATGTTTCTAAGGTAGAAGGAAGAGGACCTGATGAGTGATGGAGGAGTGGGGAGAAGAACCATGCAAAGCTTCAAGCCTCTCACTGGCACATTTTAAACTCTAGGTACTAATGGATGCTTACAGACTTGTGGAGAGGAAAGAAACAGAAGTACAGCCTGAACTGTTTTACAAAGGGGAAGTTCTGAAAATGCTAAACTACGCTAGATTAGAAATAAGGGCAGGAGCCAGGTGAAGTTACTTGGAAGACTGAAATACACGTTTGAACTCAGGTGAGAGATCAGTATTAGAGACCAGTATTTGGGAGCTGTTCACACATATGGGCATAAAAATAGAAGTTAAGAGGGCTCAAGGAGAATGCACAGAGGTAAATTCAGAAGAAGACCAAAAATGCAGGCCCTGGAAACACTACCACTGAATGGAATAAAAGTGTAGCCATCAAAAGAGATCGAAAAGGAACAAAAATTTATTTATTCCAAATCATCCAACTATTCCAACTATTCCATTATTATTGATCACCTACTATGGATGAATCACTGTGCCAAAGAGTAGGGAGATAAATATTAATATGATAGTATTTCTGCACAAGGATTGTTGTGTAACGGGGTTTATAGACAAGTAGTCACTTGAAAAACTGTCCCAAGGGTACTACAACAGAGAAATTCATAGGGTGTGGGAAGAGCACAAGATGGCACCTATTTAAAAGAAAACCAAGAAAAGTTATATCAATGAAACCAGAACAGAAAAGATACTCAAGAAACAGAGAGTATTAGTACTAGCAAATGTGATCTCACACAGACACTATTAGAACTTGAATGTTGATATTTAGAGTCTGTATCAAGTTGCTCTTTCCAGTAAAAGATGCTCTTAACCCTCAAAGTATTTTTTTGTGGTCACTTACAATTTCATCTGAGAGTATCACACAAGCAACTGAGGTATGTCTAAGAGTCCAAGAAAAGGAAAACATTTCTTATTATATATATTCTACACCCAAATTAATCATATTGAGACTGTAAAGAGACCCTCCAAGAGGCGGTTCTAAAAAATGTTTTGAAATTCCATAGAAATTGTGTATTTTCCCTGAAAGGGAAAGCATGCTGAAGTAGAAAAAAACAGTAACTAATATGATTTTTTAAATTGCTTTCAGGACATTTCATTTGATGGGCCACTGAGCATTTCCTGAGCACCCAGCAGAACAGGCAGCCTGGTCTGTCTCTCCCACACATAATGAAACCTGCGCTCTGTCCCAGCCTCACCACTTGCTTGTTGGATTTTAGTTTTTCCTTTTGTAAAATAGGTAATTTGAATAGAATGCCCTAACACTCTGTGACTCAATAAGTCTAACTTATATAAAGAAGAGACACAGTCTCTAAGGAATATCAACTAATAAAAAAAATGTACAGTGTGGCCAAGAAGTCCTTATGCATAAGATGTTGTCCTCTGTGACTTATTTAATAACAATTCTACCTAACAATAACTAGAGACCTTAAAACAAGTAAAGAACATGGGCAAAAAATTAAAGTTTACATGGAGAATAGAGGAGAGCATGCAGATCACTTGTAATCAGCATAAACATGTATTTTGTGTGTAGGTAAAAACAATTAATATGCATTGAATTCTTACCATCTGCCAGACACTATGGTAAGTATTCCAGATGCACTATGTTACTAATCTTCATAAGAACTCAGTGGAGTAGGAATTATTATTATTCTCATTTTTAAGATTAGGAAACTGACACTCAGAGAGGTTAAATAACTTCATCAAAGTTACAGAGTTAATCACTGACAGTGATAGGTTTGAACACAAATTAAGTGAATCTTCAGCCCATGCCCTTTACCACTTCACAATACAAAATCCATAAGTTAGGTTAACTACAAACAGGAATGAAAGGAAAAGACTGAGTCCACAACTGTGCCAACAAATTGAAAATTATGTGTAGTAAATCAGAGAAAGCCTCATAAAGAAGATGAATCTGAAATTGTGATTTGAAATTAGATTATCAAGAGGTGCTGCAACAGTATTGCTCTAAATGATCCAAATGTGTTTCACCTTCATGAATTTAAAAAAAAAGCTAAATTGAATATATTCATTTTAAGTCAACAGTTTTCATCTAATCACCACATTAAATTGTACTTCATAGGTCAGAAGCAGCACTCAGTTTCCATGCAATTTATTCTTCAATTATAGAGTTACAAAGAGCATAGAGAAAGGGTAGATTGATGAGTGTCAAACCTCAGGGTCTGAATGGAAAAGTTATTCATGAGACCACCAGACAATTAGATCCAAATATCTGTGGCAGTTAGGGTATGAGAAACCAGATTGAAGTGTAGTAATAAATCCTCCCTGACGGAGACAGCAGAAGGAAAAATAAGGGGGAAAAACTCAAGTGTCTGTGTTAAGATAAACATCACTGAGAAAACAGTCAAGCCACACAAGCAAATCTGAGTCAGCATTCTAGGAAAGTGCAGGAAACTCTCAAAGGATTTCTTAAAACCTAAAACAAATTAGAATATTGAAAGCACAAGCAACAGCATTGAACAACCTATTGAAACAGAAGTCCCTTAAGTCCAAGCAGCTGCTGTGATGTGTCATCTTGTTACTGAGACAGAAAACCCCATTACAACTTCAATGACTAAACCATAAAGATACTATGAGTGGTGAGGGCCAGCAAAAAGTGCTGAGATTCGGAAACACTATTTGGTAGGAAATCTCTACTCCTCTGCCATTCAATAATAACACTAACAAGCTTGAACCTTATTCATTCATTGTTTAACAAATATTTATTGAGGCTACTGTTCATGGCACCAGGAACACAGTGAGGTGGATAATAATGTTCTTATAAAGCTTATATTCTGACCCAATAAACATTTTTTTAAATTTTTGATTTATGTATTTATTGTTTTTCTATTACAGTTGCCCCACATTTTCTCCCATTGCCCCCCCACCCACCCAACTCACCCCTTCTCCCACAGTCAATCCCCACCTCATTGTACATGTCCATGGGTTATTTATACTAGTCCCTTTACTAAACCCTTCCCCTACTTACCCGCTTCTCTCTCTTCACCCCCTCCCTCCTGGTAACTGTTAGTCTGTTCCTTGTTTACATGCCAATAAACAATGTTTTAATGAAATATATGAGTACGGCATATAAGATAATGTTAAATGCTATGAAGAAAAATAAAGCCTGAAAGGGACAATGAGGAACACAGGAGACAAGCACAGGCAAAGTATAGTTTTAAATAGGATTGAGATGGAATGCTTCACTAAGCAGATAACATTTAAACAGAAACCTAAAGGAGGCAGGGATGAGCCATGTATATAACAGGGTAAGAACAAAGCACCCAGGGCGAAGTCCCTGAGGCAAGAGTATTCTTAGCAACTTATAGAAAAAGCCAAGAGGCTATAATGCTTGGAGCAAAGTGAGATGAGAAAATTCATGGGAAATGAGGTCACAAAGGTAGCAGAGGTAGAGAGGCCAAATTATGTATGATCTTGTATAAACTCTGGCTTTTACTGTAAGTAAAATGAAAAGCTTTCATAAAACTTTTAGCAGAGAAGTAACAATACCTAGCCTGGATGCTTGAAGATGGTAGAACCAAGACTAGAAGAGGAACAGTTAGGAGACAGTTCTTATGCATATATTGCTGGACACATCAGAATTGCTACACGCTCTTAAGAAAGAATGGTTAAAGCTCAGGCTCTGGAGTCAAACCCATGGATTCAAACCCTGGCTCAAAACCAAGCCTAGATTTCCTCCCTTGTAAAATTAGAATCCAAAAAAGATACAATGCAAAGAACTGTGTGTCAGACTCTGTTCCATCATGTATAACTTTGGGTCTCTCTCAGAAGCAGACCAAAAGTCAAGAATTTGAGTGCAATTTATTAGGAAAGTACAGAAATCACATCCGAAGAGAGGAAAAAGCAGCTTATAGAAAGTATGTTCCCAAACCAGCTACTGCAGAGAACAACTGGAGCTTAATCACCCAGGGGAACGCTGGCAAATAGACTAGAACACAGATTCATCCCATCCCAGGAGCAAGGGAGACGGAATAATATTTATACTCCAAGTCCAGTCAGTCATAGTTTAAAGGCTGCTCGTAGGGCTTGTTAATTTCCAGGCACTTCCAACCTGTGCCTGTCTGTCTGGCATGAGCAGAATGCCCCCTGTGGCTCTTGGAAAGCCCTCAGGCACAGAGCGGCACACGCTGGAAATCTGGAGCAAAGTACAACAGTCTGACCCGAGGGATGTGGCTGAGGCACTGACGTCAGCTGCTACATCGCCACAAGAGGAGAATGATTAACAGTACAGGCCACAAAATGTTAACAGTGGTTATTTCTGAATGATAAAAATTATTCATTTGCCATCTTCTTTTTGTGCACCTCTCATCTTTAAGATTTCATAACAAATATGTTGTTAGTTGTATAATATCTGATACAGAATTATAATGTCAAATATCTACAGAAATTTTTAACAGCATCTTGTTTTTTTACTGAGTTCTTGTAACAATTTGGTGAAGAGTAGGGATTATTATGTCCATTTTACAAAGAACATTGGATTTTTGAGAACTTGAATGGATTACTCCAAGTTGCCCCACTAGTTGCTCATTAAGAGAGCATGCTCTGTAGATGTCTGGTTTTCATGACTTTTCCTACCTAGAGACAGATCATCTTAAATATAGATATCACCTAAATCAAACTCCTCATCTTACAGATGAGAAAACTAGGGTATAAAGTAATTAGCCACAATCACGCAGCCAGATAAAGATAAGACTCCAATTCTTCAGACCTGGTTTACATGGAGTCTGGTTCACACAGAGTACAAAGTGTAAGCATGTGGAATCTGCACCCAAACCACTTGTGCTCAGACATACCTAAAACTTCTTAGAACAGCGCCTACGACATAGGAAGTAATTAATAAATGTGGCTCATTATTATTACTGGATATATAAAGCTGCTGGATTAAATGCATATTAAACTGCAAGAAAACTGTGGTATAATATGATAGGATTCCATCTTGGAGACCAAATGTACTATTTGATCCTAGGTAGGGATGTTTATGTGAATTGTGGGTTTGGTATAGTACCATTTTATGTCCTCAGCAGCATTAAGATTTATATGCCCAAATAAATTCCTACTGAAATGTTTGACTGACACATTAGACATAATAAGAAGTTGGCAGGTCAATGAAAATAAAGAAGAAACCATGTATGAACAGAAACAAGGTAAAAGAGGCATTTTTCTCCCAAAATGAGAATCAGCACCTCATTTTTTATATTAAAGATACACTGCCTTTCACTTTCTTCAAAGTGAAAAACCTGCCTTCAGCAACATAAACCAGATGCAATCCTGGAGAAATGAAATAGTAATACATATATATTACACACAAATCAGAGCCCCAGGAACTCATAGGATATTTCTAAGTGAACTACAAAAAGGTGCCTCTTTCTCAAGAAAGTTTACTTTCATCTGTTGTGAAACTGGATTGACATAGTGATTTCTTACAACTACACACTTTATTACCATCTGCCAGAACTGTAATAAATATACAAATTTAAAATGTGTGTGATATGAATGGTATCCCCTAGGACTGTCTGGTGCAAACATGTACAACTGGACATCAATGGTTCTGCTTATGTGTGTTTCATGTAGGAAATATTGGTTTTAAAAATGCACTGTGTTAGATGCTAAAACCAAAGATATTTAAGAAAATATAATCTCAGCTCTCACAAAGCTCACAAGTAAATATTTACACTATGCTGTAATAAATGCTATGTTAAAAAATTAATATATGGTATTAATCAAAGCACAAGGGAGGTAGGGAGGGATCCCTAATTGTGCGTGAAAGAGGTGTCTTAACAGATTATATTTCATTTATTTATTTATTCATTCATTCACTCATTTATTCATTTATTTTAAATCATTTATACTGATTACATACCATAGATTAAAATAAATGCAATTAACAAAAGTAGAAGGAATTATGGAAATAGAAAATCACCATTTCAATCAGTGTAGTAATTGTTTCAGGCAAGAATCATTAATGAATGGTAAAATTGGTAGGTGAAAGTTTGATCAAAAACAAGAACCTTGCATAGTCTCAAAATATCTCCTCACAAAATACTTATTAATTACAAGACACCATTTTAACCAAGTAATCAATGTTAACATCACCAGTGATGGCACAAATAGATACCATGTGCCTCCTGATTTAATACACTCATAAAGATACATTATTTTTGTTGTATTTCGGACAAAAATGCATTACTAAATGTAGTTGAGAAGAAAGATCAAACTGAAAATGAAAGAATGCTACAAAACAAATGTCCTGCACTCTTCAAACAAATGTCAAGGTCAGGAAAAACAAAGAACCATTACAGATTAAAGAAGAATAGAGACTTGGCAACCAAAAGCAACATGTGATATATGTGATCATGGGTTGGATGCAATACAAGATATTGTTCTTTTGATATAAAGAACACTAGTGGAATGATTAACAAAATTTGAATAAGACTTTTGAATTAGATAACAGTACTATATTAATGTTAATTTTCTAATTTTCATACAGTGAATACATAAGAAAATTGCCTCGTTTTTAGGAAATACACACTTAAGAATTTATGGGGGAAAAGCATTACATCTGCAATTATAACCAGAAAAAAATAATAAGTATATATAGAATAATGAGGTAAATGTGGTAAAATGTTAAGATCTGGGAAATATAGGTAAAGATATGCAAGATGTCCATGTACTATTGGTGCAACTTTTCTGTAAGTCTCCATTATTTCCAAATAAAAAATTAAATAATAAATTTTAAAAAACTAAAAATAAAATATCATAGTATCTTTCCCAAAATAATTTAGTTTCCCAAATAAGACATAATACATAGTATGTGATGCTCCCATCCAAAACTGTCAGTTACCACCCTCCCTGTAGAAGAGTCAAGACATCTGACATTCAAGCCCTCATGCAATCTGATCTCAGACTCAGCTTCCAACCATATTTCTCCAATTCCTCTTTCTTGTTCACTGTATTCCAGTCAAACTTAATCTTACACAGTTTGCCCTGGGACAACACTAGTTTAAACTCCACAGGTCTACTTATATATGGATTTTTATCAATAAATATTGTAAATGTATTTTCTTTATGATTTTCTTGATAACATTTAATTTTTTCTCTAGCTTACTTTATTGTAAGATACATAGGTATTAATTGACTGTTTATGTTTTGGTAAGCCTTCTGGTCAATAGTCTGGGGGAAGTCAAAGGTTATACACAAATCCTCAACTGCATGAGGAGTTGGCATCCCTAACCACCATGTTGTTTAAGGGTCAACTGTATATGATATATTTTTTCTCTTTTTTTGATCATACTGCTAACTCTACCTAGAATTCCCTTAGTTCCATTCCCCTAATTCTAAATTATCATCAAAAGAAACCCTGCTTCACCAACTGGACATAATCGTTCCTACTTTTAATTTTATATAAACTTTTATCTTTCTCCTATGACATTGATCAATTTCTAACTTCTATAACAAGTATGTGTTCATAGTTATTTATCTTTCCAACTAGCCTATAAAATTTGAAAGGACAGGATCTAAGTTTTGCTTATCAAACCAGTACAGAGCCTTAGACGATTAAAGAAATTCTGTACTGTTGGTAACAATAATGTTGAAAACAATAATAATACTAGTAGTAATGATAACAACAAGAAAAAGAGCAGGGATATAGCTGGCCCAAGAAAACAAAATGCATCTGTCAAAATGAGGCAGACAACTATAGAAATCCCGGTGGCGCAGCTCACCAGGCAACAGATGAAGAATCTGACAGATGAACAAATAAGAAACCTGTCAGAGGCTCAGTTCAGGGCCATTGTTATCAGGTGGCTTACAGAATTAACAAAAGATCTGGAAAAAGATGAGAAAGAATCGAAAAACACTCATACTGAAAGGAACAAAACCACATGCGAGACAGATGGTGAGGAAATAATATCCAGAGTTCAAATCAACAAACCAGAACACAAAGAAGGAACAAACAGTCAACCAGTGCAGAGAGAAAAAACTGGGAAGCAAGGAAAATGATGAGAGGATCAGAAACCTCTGGGACAGCTATAAAAGGCCCAACATAAGAATCATTGGTTTGTCAGAGGGCGAAGAAGATGAACTAGAAATTGAAAAATTAAGTGAAAATATAATAAAGCAGAACTTCCCAAACTTGGGGAAGGAAACAGACTTACAGGTCCAGGAAGCACAGAAAGTTCCAAAAAAACTGGACCCAGGGAGAACCACTCCAAGACACATTATAATCAAAATGTCAAAAGTTAAAAATAAAGAGAGAATCTTAAAAGCAGCAAGAGAGAAGAAAAGAATCATGTACAAAGGGGTCCCAATTAGACTATCAGCTGACTTCTCAAGGGAGACCCTGCAGGCAAGAAGGGATGGCAAGAAATATTCAAAGTAATGAAAATCCAAAACCTACAACCACGAATACTCTATCCAGTGAAGCTGTCATTCAGAATAGAAGGGCAGAGAAAGTGTTTCCAGGACAAAATAAAACTGAAAGAGTTCATTAGATCCAAACCACTGTTATATGAGGTGTTAAAGGGACTGGTTTAGAAAAAGGAGGATCAAAACTATGAACACTAAAATGAAAACTGCATTACAAGAAACAACAACAGAAGCTAGGGGATTGAAACAAAGGCAAACTAAACAGGCAACGAGAGTGGAAAAGAACTATAGGTAAGGGAGCATATTGGGGGGAGGTCAGCAGGGAGGGGGAAGGGGGAGAGGGAGGGAGATGATATAGGAATTAAGAAACATCGTAGGAGGGAATGGAATAGACAGAGAGAGGTTGAGAAGAACTATATGCACAACTAATGGACATGGTCTAAAAGGGGGGAACAACTGGAGGGAGGGGGGCCACCGTGTGGAGGGGAGAAGAGGGAAGGGAAATTGGGACAAATGTAATATTATAATCAATAAAACACATTTAAAAAAAAAGAAAAAGAGCAGGCATTTACTGAGTGCTTTTCATATGCAAGGCACTTCATCAAGTGCTTTATAAACTCACAATAATCCTGATGTAAGTACTATACTTGTTCCCATTTTACAAATGAGGAAATAAAGACAGCTAGGACAAGAAACTTATCCAAGGTCTTATAAGTAAGAGATAAAGTAAGTATGCAAATACTGATGTATCCAACTCCAAAGGCCATGCTTAGTCCACTATATTATGCTGCTAGTTTGTTTTCATGGCTGCCTTTATCCATAGGATTTAGTTCTTCTAGAGCATTAAAAGAAACATAAATCCATGCCTTACCCCATAAACCATAAAAAGCCTATAAGTAAATAATAAATTATAAATTACAGAAAACAGAATAGACTATTTCCAAGTCTTCTGAGAGATGTTGATTCCTAAAGTTTAAAAGCAGAGCATCTAACAAAGAAAACATCATTAAATACATAATATTGGAAAGTTCAGTATTTAAAGAACAAAGAAAGCAACAACTGGAAAATATGTATCTATAAACTACAAAAAGTTAATATCTATACCTAATTTCAAATTTTTATTTAAATACTGGTCTTACTCTGCTGCTATAACAAAATACCATCTACTGGATGTCTTAGAAACTGCAGGATTTTCTTTCTCACAGTTCCAGAGGCTAGAAGTCCAACATTAGGGTTCCAGCATTGTCATTAGCTGATCTCACCGTGTGGAAACATCACAGACTGTACCTACGCAAATTTAATTGTATAGCCTACTGCATACCTAGGCTATGTGGTACAGCCTATTGCTCATGCTCTACAAGCCTGTACATCACGTTACTGCACAGAACAACATGAGATTAAATCAAGCACAAGAGAAAATAATGCAATCAGTAGGTGAGGTAAACGTGAGATTTCTAAGGCTGCTGTCAGCATAACAGGGCACACTGTGTTACAGAAAACTTTCTTTTCATAAGTAGAAAGAGTACGCTCTAAAGTATAGTGTAGTCAATGCATAAACAAGAAACAGAATGATTTATTATCATTATCAAGTATTATGTATCACATACATTTATACAGCTGGAAGCACAGTAAGCTTGTTTACACAAGCATCACCACAAGCACAGGAGTAATGCATTGTGTTATAATGTTATAATGGCCACAATATCAGTAGGTAATAGGAATTTTTCAACTCCAGTTCAGTGACAGGAACCAATGTCATATATGTGGTGCATTGTTGATCAGAACATCATTATGAAGCACATGCCTGAATCTGATAACTGGTCAATATCTAAAATATATAAAGAACTCAAACAACTCAAAAGCAAAAAAATTTGGATTAAAAAATTGGCAGAGGATTTAAACATACATTGTCCAAAGAAGACATACAGATGGCCAACAGGCATATGAAAAGATGCTCAACATCATTATCATCAATGAGTCATCACCTCAAACCTGTCAGAATGACTATAATCAAAAATACAAGAAACAAGTGCTATTGAGGATGTGAAGAAAGAAAACCTTAAACGCTGCTGGCAACAATGTAAATTGGTATAGCCATCATAGAAAACAGTATGGAAGTTCCTCAAATATTAAAAATAGAATTACCATATTATCCAGCAACTCCACTTCTGGATATTATCCAAAGAAAACAAAAACACTAAATCAAAGATGTATGCACCACTATGTTCATTGCAACATTATTCACAACAGAGAAGATATGGAAACAACCTAAGTGTCCACTGATGAATCAATGAAGAAAGGAGAATGTATATACATGTATATATATTTAAAAAACTGGAATTATCTTCTGGAGGGTGGACCCCTTGTAGTACAGGCTTCCCCCACTAAATGAGTATTCTAGGAACCCATCAGTATCAGTGGACCAACTGGCATTGTGAGAGGCTGTGTTTGGCTTCAGTGAATGTTTTTGAAGACTTAACACATTTGCTCATTTCATGATGGGTGACTTACAAGTGCACCTGCCCACACCATGCTGAATATTCAGCAGTTTTTGACCAAAAAATGGCTTTACCCCCATGCCCTACTCTCCCTATTCACCCAATCTCACCCCAAGCGAGAAAAAAGTCCTGTTGAAATAAGTCCTAAAAGGGAAATGTTTTTTCCATGTGGAAGAAGTGAAACAAAAAAACAGCAGAAGCACTAAAAGGCATCAAAATCGATGAGTTCAAAAACTGTTTTGAGCAGTGGAAGAAACATCTTGATAGGTGTATTGCATCAAATGGAGAGTACTTTGAAGGTGACTAAGGTTTAAACAAGCAAGAATAAATACATAATTTTATATAAATAAATTCTGGGGTTTTTGGAGATATATATATAATACAGCTGTAAAAAAGAGAATAAAATCTTCCCATTATTGATGAACCTTGATGATAGTATGCTGTATAAAATAAGTCAGACAAAAACAAGTAGCATATGATTTTACTTACATGTGAAATCTAAAAAACAATACAAATGAACAACATACAGAGAACTGATTGGTGATTGCCAGAGGAGAGGGGAATTGTAGGTGGGCAGAATGGGTGAAGAGGGTCAAGAGGTAAAAACTTCCAGTTATAAAATAAGTTAATATATATAATATGCAGCATGACTATAGTTACTGATATTGTAGTGCATATTTTAAAGTTGCCAAGATAGAAAATCTTTTTTTAAGTATATTTTATTATGTTGTTACAGTAGTTCCGCTTTGCTCCCCTCTGTTGAATACCCCCCTTCCCTCCAGCAATCTCACCCCCCTTAGTTCATGTCCATGGGTCATGCATATAAGTTCTTTGGCTTCACCCTTTCCTATATTATTCTTAACATCCTCCTGTCTTTTTTGTACCAACCGATTATGCTTCTTAGTCCCTGCATCATTCCCCATTTCTCCCCCTCACCCCTCCCAGTTGATAAACCTCCAAATGATACTCATGCCTATGATTCTCTCCCTATTCTGGTTTGCTTAGTTGAATTTTGTTTTTCTTTTTTAGATTCAGTTGTTGATACTTGTGAGTTTGTTGTCATTTCAGTGTTCATAGTTTTGATCTTCTTTTTCTTAAGTAAGTCCCTTTGACATTTCATATAATAATGGCTTGGTGATGATGAGTTCCTTTAGTTTCACCTTGTCTGGGAAGCACTTCATCTGCCCTTCCATTTTAAATGATAGCTTTGCTGGATAGAGTTATCGTGGTTGTAGGTTGCTTTTCATCACATTGAATACTTGTTGCCAGTCCCTTTCTGCCTGCAAAGTGTCCTCTGAGAAATCAGCTGATAGTCCTATAGGCAACCCCTGTAGGCAACTCTCCATCTCTCTCTTGCTGCCCCCAGGACTCTGTCTTTATCTTTCACTTTTAGCATCTCAATCCTGATGCCTCCTGGTGTGGTCCCCTCTGGGTCCAGCTCGCCTCGGACCCTCCATGCTTCTCGGACCTGTATGTCCATCTCTTTCGCAAAATTTGGGACGTTTTCCTCATATTTTTTAGTTCTTGCTTCCTCTTTCTGCACTGGTTGACTGTTTCTTTCTTCCTTATGTTCCAAATCATTGATTTGAACCCTGGTTTCCTTCCCTTCACTATTGGTTTTGTGTGGATTTTCCTTCGTTTCACTTAGCAGAGCCTTCACTTCTTCTCTTATGCATTTGCCATACTCAAGCATACCTGTCAAGCCTGTGAGCATCTTTATCACCAGTATTTTAAATTCTGCATCTGTTAGGTTGTCTATCTGACCATCTGTTAAGTTGGCTATCTCCTCATCACTTAGTTCTCCCACTGGAACCTTGATCCGTTCCCCCTTTTGGGCCATACTTCTCTGTCTCCTCATTCTGACAGGCTCCTGTGTTTGTTTGCCTCTGTGTCTTAGGTAGAGATGTCACTTCTGTTACATTGTAAGGGGTGGAGCCTTAGGGATTCATCAGTACAGGGCGACCTGTTTCACCACGTTGTGGTGCTGTATGTGGGGGAGGGGTCCGAGAGGGAACAATGCCACCTGCCCAGCACTTGCCTCTTTTCCAGGCACCTCTCCCACTTCCGCACCGACTGGCATCCCTCTAACTGCTGCCTTGGCCGTTGTTCCCAGAGTGGGTGGGTCTGCAGACATTCTAGGACTGTGGGGGCCCTTTAAACAAGTGGACTCTGCTTAAACTGGCAGTTCCTGCCTCCATCTCAATCCCCAGTGGTCTGCACAGCCAAAAGCAATGAGGCTTGATTTTCCCCAGTGTTAGGACCGTGAGCTTCGAGATCCTGTGAGGAGCTGGGAACACTCCCCAGGTGTCCCTCCTGACTTTTAAAAATGTGTGACTGTGCTTTCTGCTGGCCTGCCACTGCCACCACTGCTGCCACCACCACACTGCATCCTCTCCACCCCAGCTCCACCCCTCCTACCTATCTGGATGAGTATTTCTTATTTATATCTTTGTTTGCTGGACTTCCAAGCAGTTTGATTTTCTGCAACTTCTGTTTGTTTCTAGTTTTGAGGAAGTTGTATTCCTTCTTAGTTGTGGAGGGAGATGCAGCGTGTCTGTCTACAACTCCATCTTGGCTGGAAGTCTAAGGTAGTAAATCTTAAAAGTTCTCCTCACAAGAATAAAATTTTTGTAACTCTATATGGTTACAGATGTTAGCTAGACTTACTGTGGTGATCATTTAGTCATAAATGCAAATATTAAATCATTATGCCGTATATCTGAAATTAATTTATATACCAATTATAGTTCAATAAAACTACAACAAAAAAATGTAGAGATGCTAGCAGTTTAATGAACAAGAAAATAAATAGAAAATTTACCATAAAGAAAATACATAGAGAAAATAGTTGAATTTTAATTTTGATACCTAATTTTAGTAAAGTTATATTGAAATTAGTACATTCATACATGACTGTTACCACTTTAACTTGAAAAGAGCATTTTAGACTATAACTTAGCAATACAATGCAACAGCCATGAAAATATCTATTCCCTTTGATTTAGTAATCTTACTTTCTAGAAATTATACCAAGTATATTCAAAGGGAAAGAAATATAAACAATTAAAAATATTGGTTATGGTGTGTTATTTTTCTAGTAAGATAAAATTGAAAGAAATCTAATTATTTTATAGTAGCTTTCTAGTTATAAAAATATTATATATCTATTGAACACAACATTCTGAATCTATTAAAAATCTAATTTAAAAACTTAAACAACATGGGGAAATATTCATGATGCATTATGAGCTAAATTATTAAAAGCAAAATTTAACAATTCTAAATATTCTATAGAGCTTACAAAATATTTGCTTAGTAGCTCATATTTAACCTC
The DNA here is from genome assembly GCF_987537825.1 of Furipterus horrens. Lineage (NCBI taxonomy): Eukaryota > Metazoa > Chordata > Mammalia > Chiroptera > Furipteridae > Furipterus > Furipterus horrens. The sequence goes on along the minus strand of NW_028327172.1, from coordinate 60,331,142 downwards.
AAGTCACTGGCTTTGGTTGCAAATGGGACAAAAATGTTGAAGTATAATATCTCTCATTAAATGCTGTTTTCTAACCAATTCACACACATAACTGCAGCCAGCTTTTAAGAGCACTGAACTGAAAATCACATTTAAGCAGAAAAAAATCTGAAAATGATTCCTGCATTTACATAATATAAGTTAGTCAAGAAAGAAAGCCAGTGTAAAAAAATAAACTTTTTTGTTGTTTAAAATAATTGAGCTTAATAATTTCTTTTAATTCCTAGAAGTCAAACATAAAAAAACCCAACTGTAAAGACTTGGAAACTCATTAATTCATTATTGCTTCTCTTAGCTTGTTACTTTACAGTTTTCTTTCCTTATTAAATGAAAGAACTAGTTAGAATCTACACTCTAGTATTTACAAAGGTTATCTTGCTCAAAAAGTGGTACATTTTAATATGCACACTCTCATTCATTCATTGATGAATGTTTCTGGGCATTATTCAAAGGCACTATGAAAGGTACTAGAGATACAAAAAATAAGACATGATTCATACCTTCTTGATGTTCACATCTAAGAAGGAGTAAAAAAAAATGTATAAATAGTATTGATTGGGATAACTACTAGTGTAGAAATTATATGTGGAGTGCTATGAGATATAATTGGAGGAAGGATTAATTCTACCTGAGATAATCAGGAAAGTTTTATTTGGTGAGAAAGGTAACATTTGAACTAAATCTTGAAATGTAGATGCTTTATTATACATATATAGAGCTAATACTTTTCTGTGACTTTTTTTTTACTTAACTGTTGTACTCCTTGTTTGTCTTTCTTTTCTATAGGACTATTCATGACCTGACATCTTTTAATGGAAATTTTAATTGACATAATTTTAGATTTACATGCAGTTTTGAGAAATAGAGAGAAATGCCTTGTATACTACAATTAGTTTCCCCCGACAGTATCTACAAAACTATATAATACAATATCACACCAGGATATTGGCATTGATATCACTTACTGGTTTTATTCATATCTCCCCAGTTTTACTTATCCGTGTGTGCATGTGCATGTATACATTCTTAATTCTATATAATTTTATCACTTATTTACAGCCCCGTATTCAACACAAGAATCAAAATATTGAACAGTAGAATCACAACAAAAGTCCCTTTTGCCCCTTTATAACCTCACTCACCTCACCCAATCCCTACCTTCATCCCTAACTACTAGAACCACTTAATCCATCCTCCATTTCTAAAATTTTGTCATTCCAAATATGTTATGTAAATGGAATCATACAATACATAACTTTTAGAATTGACTTTTATCTCCACAAAATTCCTTGGAGGTTCTCCCAAGTTATTGCTGTATCAATAGTTCATCCCTTTTTATTGCTGAGGTATCCATGATTTGAATATACCAAAGATTGCTTAAACACTTGAACCTACTGAAGGGCATTGGGGCTGATTCTAGATTTTGGCTAATGCAAGTAAAGCTGCTGTGAGCATTCGTGTATAGGATCTTGTGAGTGCATATGGTAATTGCATGTTTATTTTATAAGAAAGTGTGAGAGCCTTTCCCAGATTGGCTGTGCAATTTTACATTCCCACCAAGCAATATATGAGTGATTCAAATCTAGTTTTGAGTTCTGACTCTGTTGCATGTTTACCACTTGCACTTAGACAAGTTACTTGATCACTTTAAGTCTTTGTTTCCTCAGCTTCTAACACAAAGATGATAATAACTTTTCAGAGCTTCTGCTGGGATTAAAGGGCATGTGTGAAACAATAAGTAACAAGAGTATAGAGTAACCGTTAAGAACACAGGCTGTGTATTAGAAGGCCACATTTTAGAATAAATGCTTAAAGAAAAGAAAAAACTGCCTGGAGACAAGACATGAGGGCTGGCTATTAGAAAGAGAATAGAAACTACAGGTTAGTGCCCTCTTTTTAAAATAAAATCATAAGTGATTAACAAAGACACTCTATTTTAGTGGGTAAAACACAGACTTTGAAATCAGACCATGTGGATTTAAATTCCACTTCTGTCTCTTACTTGGGTGAGTTACTTATCCTCTCTGTGTTTTAATATCCTCATGTGTAATATAGTGATACTATTGTTTACTTCATCAAGCCGTTATGAAAATTTAAAGTGTTGAAGCACATTATGGATTCAGAATCATGCCTGCGACAAAATAATTGTTAGCCATTATTATCTTTAAATATCTGCTTTTTCTCCTTTCTATGAATTAGCTGTGTAACCACCCATTAGTTGCCTTGTCTATACAAAAATAATAAATAAATAAAGCCTTATAGGACTGTGATAAGGATTAAATGAAATAACATAATTAAGATAATTGGCACATAGCAAACGTGAGATAAATGTTAGTTCCCTTCCTTTCCTAGAATCACCAACTATTTTCCTATATTGTAAAACAGACATTTTTTTTATTTCCCTCATGAGTGAGGCTGTCAGCTGTCATTTTCCTAGGAATATGCCTTTGTGCAGCTGCTTAATTGGCTACATAAAGTTTCAAGTGCAGAAGCTTTACAGCAAACTATATTTTATTAGCCCAGAAATGTCTTTATGCTCAATTTCTGGTTATAACCTCTGTTAAAAAATTGAGTTCTAAAACTGTGGATCTCTAAATTAGGGTCAAGTTATAATGATGATTAATTATTTTTTTCAAAAGTGAAACAAATTAAGTAAGCAAAATATATTCTCATCTTATCTAACAGTACATTAAATAAACTTGGACTCTATGAGTGGGAATGAAAACACAGCAAGTAGAATGGGGATTCCTGGGGGAAACTATAGACAGTGGCATTATAAAGTCTATGAGACATTGACTTTAGGTGACTCCATGAAGTGGATCATTTGATTCTATAAACTCAGAACTAATAAGACCCCTCTGAGAATGGCAGTGGCATCCTGGCACGTCCATGTAACTGAGAAGTTTTGATTCAGGGATATTTTGATACTAAACATTTTGACACCTCCTTAACACAAATGATTTCAATTTACAGCTTTAGTAATTACTGTGTACCACATGTTAGGACAGGTACATCATCCCTACATCTCAACCCTTTGAGATGAGGTTAAAGATGGGGTGGGAAGGGAGGTAGGGTTACAAGTTGGTAATAATTCCGACTGGTTTAAAGATAGAGATCAAATGAGTGAAGGGGTTACTTAAGGATGCAATAAATCTCAGTAGTGGAAGGAAATTCAGAGAAGAAATTGGGGACAAGTAGAAGGATGAGGTAAGGGTAGGGAACCATCTAGTAAACAAGTAACAAATCAAAGAAACTCATGTCTACTCTCCTATGACATCTAAGAAAGGGCTATTGTCATTTAAAGCAGAGTCTAAGCATCTCTGAATTTTACTTGTGTCTTGAACAATGTGCATTTGCCTCTCAAAATTTACTGTTTCTCCATTAAGTCTACAATGGTGATTTATACTTACTTCAAAAAAATTTTTATCTGACTTATTAGAGTGGGCTTTTTTCCATCTTTCATTTGAAAATCTGAATGGTAAAATGAAAGTCTTCCTAATAAATTAGCAATCAGAAAGAAACACTGAGCACAGAATATAATGAGTGCAATAAGGTGAAAAAAGAAAAAAGTTTATATCTGGTTGGAGGAGGATCAGAATGGGCATCACAGAGAAAGAAGCTTTTGCAACAAATCTTGAATAAAGTCTCTGTTGTTAAATACATAGCAGTGTATGACAGACAAGAATCATGCTCTCAGGAAAAATATTTACATTAAAAAACAGGATAATTTCAAATAGTAGTAGGTGCTATTAAAAACATAATATATAATGCTATAATAATTAGTAGGAGATAAGAGGGAGCCTAGGTAAATAGGTGGTTGGAGAAGGCTATTCTGATTTGAGCAAAGGCCAGAATAACTAGAAGAAATCAGCCATAAAAAAAAAAAAAAAAAAATTCAGAGGCAGATTATCCTATGCAGGAAAAAGAATCAGTGTAAAACCCTTCAGACAGGGACAAGTTGAGGCACATTGACTAAGGAAGAAAATATTAGGATATAAAGTCAAAAGGCCGAGTAAAGAATATATCGTGTAGGGCTTTGCAGAAGATGATAAAAGGTTTGGATTTTATCAAAAGTGCAGTAAAATTCCATTGGAAAGTTTAAAGCAAATTTACATTTTTAAAGGAGATTTTTGGCTGCTGTGTGAAAAATGGATTTGAAGAGCAAGAGTAGAACTAGGTAGACCACTAAGGCAACCATGAAAGCAATTCAAGCAAGAGGTAATGGGGGTGATGAGATCCAAGATGGCAGAGGAGTAAGTGGAAGCTACACTAGCTTCCTCCCAGGACCAGTCTGGGCTTACAACTTAATTTTGGAGAAATCATCTGGAATAACCAACTGAACAGTAGCTTGTGAGAGGTCTTATAACCACGGAGAGACTGAAAAGATCACTTCATCAAAACATGGCCAACCATTCCCCTCCAAGTGGCGTCAGTGTGAGGGGAAGAAATAGCCCCACCTGCAGAAATTAATCTGCCCCACACTTGGTGCTGAAGCCTGATGGCTGATCACAGATTGAATACATTAACAACTAAAGAAGACAGACAAAGACAGTAGATCTCTAGTAGTCTCCAACAAGCTGCCTAGGCCCAGACTGGTACACGATCTGATGCCACCAGGGGCAGATCCAGGAAATTCAGATCAACCTAAGAAGCAGCAACAAACAAGAAGAGTCACAAAAATGGGTAGACGGGGAAACAACTCCCCATCGAAAAGAAAGGAGGAATCCCCAGAAAGAGTGGTGAATGAAACAGAGGAAAGCAAACTATCAGACATAGAATTCAAAACATGGATTATAGAGAAGCTCAATGAGCTCAGCGAGCTGAAAGAAAACAACAAAAACTCCAGGGAAACTACAATGAACTTACTGAGAATTACACCAGCATGAAAAAGGACATAAAAGCTATCAATAAGAGCCAGGAGGATATGAAGAATACAATTTCTGAATTGAAGAACACAGTAGAATGAATTAAAGGCAGGCTAGAGGAAGCGGAAGATCAGATCAGTGAGCTGAAGGACAATGTAGAAAAAAATTCCCGGAGAGTAAAACAAAATGAAAAAAGACTTAAAAAGAATGAAGAGCTGCAGGACAACATAAAATGTAATAATATCCATATCATAGTAATACCAGAAGGAGAAGAAGAGGAGTATGAAATAGAAAACATGTTTGAAAAACTAATGACAGAAAACTTCCCTAACTTGTTAAGAGAAAAAGTCATGCAAGTCCAGGAACCAGAGGGTTCCCAATGAAGATGAACCAAAACAGGCCCACTCTAAGACACATCATAATTAAAATGGCAACATTCAAAGACAAAGAGAGAATCACAAAAGTAGCAAGAGAGAAACAGCTAGTAACATACAAGGGAGCTCCAATAAGGCTATCATCAGGTTTCTCAAAAGAAACACTACAAGCCAGAAGGGAATGGCAAAAAATATTCCAAGCAATGAAAAACAAAGGCCTACAACCAAGAATACACTATCTAACAAGGCTCTTATTCAAAATGGAAGGTGAAATAAGGAGTTTCCCAGACAAAAGAAGGCTAAAAGAATACCTCTCCACCAAACTAGCATTGCAAGAGATGCTAAAGGGTCTGCTTTAAGAAGATGAAGAAACAGAGAGAGACACAGAGGAACACAAGTACAAAGGGGGGAAATTACAATGAATAAGTACCTATCAATAATAATCTTAAATGTAAATGGATTAAATGCTCCAATAAAAAGACATAGTATAGCTGAATGGATTAGAAAGCATGATGCACATATATGCTGTCTACAAGAGAACCACTTTAGAAAAAAAGATTTAATAGACTGAAAGTGAAGGAATGAAAAAAATATTTCAAGCAAATGAACATGAAAAAAAAGCTGGGTTAACAATACTCATATCAGACAAAACAGATTTCACAGCAAAGGCCATAAAAAGAGACCAAAAAGGGACATTTCATGATACTTAAGAGAAAAATCCAACAAGAAGATATAACACAATTTCTGGCCAAGAGGGAGGTGTAGACAGACACGCTGCATCTCCCTCCAAAACTAAAAAGGAATACAACTAGCTCAAAACTAGAAACAATCAGAGGTTCCAAAATCAAACTGCATGGAAGTCCAGCAAAGATATAAAGAAGAAATACTCATCAAGACAGTCAGAAGAGGTGGAGCGGGGTGGAGAGGACGCAGAGTGGTGGAGGCAGCAGTGGCAGCAATGCAGCAGAAGGCCAGCGGAAGGCACAATCACATGTTTTAAAGGGTCAGGGTGACACCTGGGGAGTGTTCCCAGCTCCTCACCAGATCTCGCAGCCATGGTCCAAGCACCAGGGAAGATCGGGCCTCACTCCTTCTGGCTGTGTGGACCAGTAAGAATTGGATTGGGGGCGGAAGCTGCCGGTCTCAGCAGACTCACCTTGTTTAAAGGGCCCCCACGGTCCTAGAACATCAGTACACCTACCTACTCTGGGAACAACGACCAGGGCAGCAGCTAGAGGGGCGCCAGTCTGGTGCAGAAGAGGGAGAGATGCCTGGAAAAGGGGCAAGTGCTGGGCAGGTGGCATTGTTCCCTCTCGGACCCCTCCCCCACATACAGCACCACAACGTGGTGAAACAGGTCGCCCTGTACTGATGAATCCCTAAGGCTCCACCCCTTACAATGTAACAGAAGTGACATCTCTACCTAAGACACAGAGGCAAACAAACACAGGAGCCTGTCAGAATGAGGAGACAGAGAAGTATGGCCCAAAAGGGGGAACGGATCAAGGTTCCAGTGGGAGAACTAAGTGATGAGGAGATAGCCAACTTAACAGATGGTGAGATAGACAACCTAACAGATGCAGAATTTAAAATACTGGTGATAATAAAGATGCTCACAGGTTTGACAGGTATGCTTGAGTATGGCAAATGCATAAGAGAAGAAGTGAAGGCTCTGCTAAGTGAAACGAAGGAAAATCCACACAAAACCAATGATGATGGGAAGGAAACCAGGGTTCAAATCAATGATTTGGAACATAAGGAAGAAAAAAACAGTCAACCAGTGCAGAAAGAGGAAGCAAGAATTAAAAAATATGAGGAAAACATCCCAAATTTTGTGAAGGAGATGCACATAGAGGTCCAGGAAGCACGGAGGGTCCCGGACAAGCTGAACCCAGAGGGGACCACACCAGACCGCATCATGACTGAGATACCAAAGGTGAAAGATAAAGACAGAGTCCTGGGGGCAGCAAAAGAGAGGCGGAGAGTTGCCTACAGGGGTTGCCTATAGGACTATCAGCTGATTTCTCAGCGAACACTTTGCAGGCAGGAAGGGACTGGCAAGCAGTATTCAATGTGATGAAAAGCAACCCACAAACAAGATAATTCTATCCAGCAAAGCTATCATTTGGAATGGAAGGGCAGATGAAGTGCTTCCCAGACAAGGTGAAACTAAAGGAACTCATCATCACCAAGCCATTATTATACGAAATGTTAAAGGGACTTACTTAAGAAAAAAGATCAAAACTATGAGCACTGAAATGACAAACTCACAAGTTATCAACAACTGAATCTAAAAAAACAAACAAAATTCAACTAAGCAAACCAGAATAGGGACAGAATCATAGGTATGAGGATCATTTGGAGGTTTATCAGCTGGGAGTGGAGACAGGGAGAAATGGGGAAAAGATGCAGGGACTAAGAAGCCTAATCGGTTGGTACAAAATAGACAGGGGGGTGTTAGAATAGTATAGGAAAGGGTGAAGCCGAAGAATTTATATGCACAACCCATGGACATGAACTAAGGGAGGGTGGTATTGTTGGAAGGAAGGAGGTACTGGGCAAGGGGTAGCAAAGGGGAAAAATTGGGTCTACTGTAACAACAGAATCAATAAAATATACTTTAAAAAAAAAGATATAATCCTTGTAAACATATATGCACCCAAAATAGGAGCACCAAAACATGTAAGGAAATTTTTGAAAGACGTCAGAAAGGATATAGACAGCAACACACTCAAAGTAGGGGACTTTAATACACCACTGTCAGCAATGGACAGATCTGTTTCAGCAAGGATACTGAAGCATTGAACAACACTCTAGATCAAATAAACTTAACTGATATATATAGAACTTTTCACCCCAAAGAAGCAAAATATAAATTCTTTTCAAGTGTACGTGAAACATTTTCAAAGATAGACTATAGGGTAGCACACAAAACAAGCTTCAACACATTCAAGAAAATTGAAATTATATCTAGCTCTTCTCAGATCATAATGGCTTGAAACTGGAAATCAACCTCAAGGAAAAAACTCAAAAACATTCACACTCATGGAGAATGAATAACATGATATTAAATAATGAATGGGTTAGCTATGACATCAAGGAAGAAATCAAAAAGTTTCTGGAAACGAATGGTAATGAACACACAACAACCCAAAACCTATGGGATACAGTGAAAGCAGTCCTGAGAGGAAGTTCATAGCAATACAGGCCTACCTGAAAAGGATAGAAGTATCTCAAATAAAAAATGTAACCCCATAGCTAGAAGAACTAGAGGAACAACAACAAATAAAGCCCAGAGCAAGAAGAAGGAAGGCAATCATCAAGATCAGGGCAGAATTAAATGACATAGAGACTAAATAAACAATTCAAAAGATCAACAAAACCAGGAGCTGGTTCTTTGAAAAGATAAACATAATTGACAAGCCTTTAGCCAGGCTCATCAAGAGAAAAAGAGAGAGGACCCAAATAAACAAAATTAGAAATGAAAGAGGAAGAAACACAACTGATACCACAGAAATAAAAAGGATTGTAAGAAATTACCTCGAACAACTATATGACAAGAGTAATGACAACATGGATGAAAGGGAGAAAAATCTGGAAACATAATCTTCCAAAACTGAATGAAGAAGAAGCAGAATGCCTGAATAGACCAATAACAAAGAGTGAAATTAAAGCAATAATCAAAAAACTCTCAGCACACAAAAGCCCTGGACTGGATGGTTTCAAAGGCAAATTTTACAAAACATTTAGGGAAAAACTAACGCCTGCCCTTCTCAAACTATTCCAAAAAATCCAAGAGGAAAAAATTACAAACTCTTTGTATGAAGCCAGTATTACCTAATTCCAAAACAAGGTCAATACACAACAAAGAAAGAAAACTACAGGCCAATATCACTGATGAACATAGATGCTAAAATCTTCAAAAAAATTATTGGCAAACCAGATCCAGCAACACATTATAAAGATTATATACCGTGATAAAGTGGGATTCATCTCAGGGATGCAAGAATGGTTTAATATTTGCAAATCAATAAATGTAATACACCACATAAACAAAATGAAATACAAAAATCACTTGATTATATCAATAGATGCTGAAAAAGCATTTGATAAAGTACAACACCCATTTATGATGAAAACACTCAGCAAAATGGGAATAGAGGGAGCATACCTCAACATAATAAAGGCCATATATGAGAAACCTGAAGCCAACATCATACTCAATGGGCAAAAACTAAAAGCAATCCCCCTGAGGTCAGGAACAAGACAAAAATGTTCACTCTCCCCACTCCTATTCAACATAGATTTGGAAGTTCTAGCCACAGCAATCAGACAAGAAAAGAAATAAAAGGCATCCAAATTGGAAAAGAGGAAGTAAAACTGTCATTATTTGCAGACAACATGATAGTGTACATAGAAAACCCTATAGACTTCACCAAAAACGTACTCGACCTAATAAGTGATTTTGGCAAAATAGCAGGTACAAAGTCAATATTCAGATATCAAAGGCATTTCTGTATGCCAACAATAAAATATTAGAGATGGAAACTAGAAAAAAATCCCATTTACTGTAGCAAAAAGAAAAATAAAGTACCTAGGAATAAAATTAACCAAGGAGGTAAAAGACCTATACTCAAAAAACTACATAACACTAAAGAAATTTAGGAAGATACAAATAAACCAAAGCATATACCATGTTCATGGATTGGAAAAATAAACATCATTAATATGTCCATACTACCCAAAGAAATCTATATATTTAATGCAATCCCTATTAAAATACCAACAACATATTTCACAGACCTAGAACAAATATTTCAAAAATTTATATGGAACTAAAAAAGAGCCCGAATAGCCACAGAAATCTTGAGACAGAATAACGCAGTAGCAGTAATCACAATACCTGATATCAAACTATATTACAAGGCCACAGTAATCAAAACAGTCTAGTACTGGCATAAGAACAGACATATAGATCAATGGAACAGAATAGAGAGCCCAGAAATAAACCCAGGTCTATGTAGTCAACTAATATTTGACCAAGGGGGAAGGAACATTAAATGGAGTGAAAAGAGCCACTTCAACAGATGGTGTTGAGAGAACTGGACAGAGACATGCAAAAAAAATAAAACTAGACCACCAACTTACATAATACACCATAATAAACTTAAGATGGATAAAGATATAAATGTAAGCCATGACACCATAAAAGTCCTAGAAGAAAACATAGGCAGAAAAATTTCAGATATCCCATGTAACAATATTTTCACTGATATGTCTCCTAGGGCAAGGGAAATAAAGTAAAGAATAAGCAGATGGGACTACATCAAACTAAAGAGTTTCTGCTCAGCAAAAGAAAACATCAGCAAGATAAAAAGGCAACCAACCATATGGGAAAATACATTTGCCAATGATACCTCAGACAAGGGATTGATCTCCAAAATATATAAGGAACTTATAAGACTCAACACCAAAAAGACAGACAACCCAACTAAAAAATGGACAAAAGACCTGAACGAACACTTCTCCAAAGAGGACATACAGAGGGTCCAACAGCATACGAAAAAATGCTCAACATCACTAGCCATCAGAGAGATGCAAATAAAAACCACAATGAGATACCACCTCACACCAGTCAGAATGGCCATCATCAACAAATCAACAAACAAAATGTGCTGGCAAGGACGCGGAGAAAAGGGAACCCTAGTGCACTGTTGGTGGCAATGCAGACTGGTGCATCCACTGTGGAAAAGAGTATGGAATTTCCTCCAAAAACTAAAAATTGAGGTGCCTTTTGATCCAGCAACTCCATTGCTAGGATTACACCTGAAGAATCCTGAAACAGCAATTCAAAAGAACCTATGCACCCTTATGTTCATAGCAGCATTATTTACAATAGCCAAGTGCTAGAAACAGCCTAAGAGCCGATCTGTAGATGAGTAAATCAAAAAACTGTGGTACATTTACACAATGGAGTACTATGTAGCAGAGAGAAAGAAGGAACTTCTACCATTTTCAACAACATGGATGGAACTAGAGAGAATTATGCTTAGTGAAATAAGCCAGGCAATGAAAGAAAAATACCATATTATATCACCTAATACAGGAGATTAATGAACAACACAAACAAACAAGCAAAATTGAACCATAGGCATGTAAACAAGGAGTAGACTGTCATTGACAAGTGGGGACAGAGGAGGGAGAGAAAGGGATAATAGGGGAAGGGTCTAGTTAAAGAACGTGTATAAAGACCCATGGACATGGACAACTGGGTGGGACTGACTGTGGATGAAGGGGTTGGTAGAGTAGGGGGGAAGTAAAGGGGGAAGAAGTGGGACAACTGTAATAGAAAAACAAACAAACAAAAATTTTTAGTTGAGGTAAAAAAAAAAAACTGAAAGCAAAAAAAAATTAACAAATGAGCCAGCAAATGTCCCCTCTCAAAAAAAAAAAAAAAAAACCCTCACGTGTAGGAAAGTGAACAAAAGAAAATGTAAAGTATAGAAATGCAATTTTTGTGAATGTTAGAAGGACAAGGATTTTCCTTCACACTGTATATTATTCGCCCTACCTGATCCCTCCAGAAATTGGCATTTTGAAGTAATGACATGACGTTCTTTGCATAAAACTAATAAGACCAGTTGTTAATAGAGGTTTCGTTGACTAAGACTTTGACTGGAATATCATGCCTAAAGCAGACATGCTTGGGCTCTGGTTGTTACCAAAAAGCCCTGAGGAACTGGATTGACTTTCAAAGGTAATAAAAGCCCATGAGAAAAAAGACCTGGTACCTTGGTTGGTTGTGCAGTCCATGGCAGTCTTCCCAGCAAAGGAATGAAGGTTGCTTTTCTATTAGATGTATATAAGGGACCTTAAGGCACAATGGAAACCCGAAGGATTTGGAAAAGACAGGTGTTTACAGGCAAGGCTGAATGGCAGGTATGTGGCTCAGCTCCTGTGCTCTGAAGGGCAGACTGAGAGTCACCCTGAAGGCTCCTTGTGAAAGTTCCAGGAAAACAGACATAAAGGTCATATGTGATCACTTGCTGCTCTTGTTGTGTTTATGCAAACAAACAGGATAAATTAAAAATGGACTTAATGCGGTCCCTTTAATGACAAGGAGGGTAATCTTAAGGAGAAAAATTGTTATTCAAGGAAAATCACAGTGTTCAGTGGTAGACTATAAAGTAGTGCAGCTGTCTTTAAAGTTTATTTTCATTTAAAGTTTGTTTTCATTTGAAAGTTAAATTAGGCCTGTGACATCATCAAAGATGCTTAATTTACAGGCAAGAAGAATTTCAAATGCCTTGCAACTGGATGTCTTTCCATAAAGACAGTCTTGCAGATTTAGAGACTGGTTTGTGTGTTATGTTGTGTAAATTAACATGTGTGTTCTGTTTTCAGAGGACATAAGCCTATGATCTCATTACCTGAGTAAGCATCTGTATGTATAGGCCTCACTTAATCTTGTCTGCATCGCTGCCTTCTGAGACTCAATGGTTTGGCTAAACTAAGTGGCTGGGTTGGTGAAGCATGGGTGGTCTGTGGGCTTCACTTTAAAACTGGTTTCTCTTTTCTATCCTAATGGCTTAGACAGAAAGGGCCCAGAGGTCTGAGAGTGGGAAAACCTAAAATAGTCCCTTCAGTCCAAACTAAGTATAGTGGGCAAAAGGGTTTTGGACAGGTGTGATGTGCCTTCCATACCTTCCTCCAAAGAAGCTTTTTTTTACCTAATGTGGGACATTGAAAAATTAATCCCTGTCTTTTGTCATCTAGTGATTATGGACTGAATGATGCCTTTTAACCCTGTTGCCATACCTGTTGCCCCCAGAATACAAGGATGCCAGCCTGTTAAACCAAGCACACCATTGTGTGGGGACAGCCAACTGACCTGGAGTCTGCAAGATCCTTCCCCATGTGGGAAAGCCACCCTCCCCTCTACACCCTCACTCTTATTAGGGATTTCTGGACCCACGGGTAGGTAGGACGATGACCATGTTCAGCTTGAAGCAGCTAGAGGATCACAAGACCTTCGCCCATTGTCCTTTATAAGATTAGCAAGGGACTTAAGTCTGAGAGGGGGGAATTGTTATTTTTTATTGTTATAAAAAAATTAATTCATTTTTTAAAAAAGAATGATATAGGAAAGGGTGAAACCAGGAACTTATATGCATGACCCATGGACATAAACTAAGGGGGGTGGGATTGCTGGGGGAAGGGGGACACTTGGCAGAGGGGAGCAAAGGGCAAAAAACTGGAACTATTGTAACAATATAATCAATAAAATATACTTTAAAAAATAGATAATGGGGGCTTGGAACAACAGTAGTAGCAATGGGATATGCAAGAAATGTAAATGCATGCAAGGTATATTTAGAGGTACAGTGAAGTTTGATGACAGAGTGGATGTGGGGATAAAGAAAATGAGGAACTAAAGATGATTCATTCAGGTTTACATGAGAATCCTGGGTGTACACTGGTGCCATTAACTGAGATGAGGAAGTCAGAAATAATAAAAGGTTTGTGGTGTATAGCAAAAGATAAAGCAAGAGTTTTCTTCTGGAAAGGTTAAGCTCTTAGGCAAAGTACAATAATAGAACAGCACACAGTAAAAGCAAATAATATAAACTGGTGGTACCAGGAAAGTTAGAAGAAATCAATTAGAATTCTAATCCAGACTTATGTGAGCCTTAAATGTGCTACACAGTCAATACCTCTGTTTCTTCATCTGTGAAATAAAAATTAAAGCATTTCTCCCCTTCATATAAAATCTCATTGATGATACAAATCATATTTAAATGTCAACTAATTAGAATAGTAAGCAAACTTCTGTAAATGAGGCATGATTTTTCTAAAATGACTAGTGGTAAGAGATGAGGCTCGTTACCTACTAAATTATGCCTTACTGTATTTTGAAAGAATATGTTCATAACTGATTATTTCTTTTTCTTTCATCTTTTACTGAGCTTTTCTTTTGTGTGTGTATCATTAGAATACCAATATAGTATGCCCTGATTTTTCAAGGGTATATTTATAAGATATACTTTGTCTATAACCTCATCTGGTTCTTTATGTTTCTTTCACCAATGTACTCTATTTTTTAAATCATTGTATCAAATCTCCAATGTTTAAATATCTACCAGTGGCAAAGTGTGATTTGATTGAGAAGCAATCTTTCAAGAACTTATCTCCAATTATACAATATTCACTTTATGCTTGATGGTTCCATTTTATTTACCTTCTACCTCAATTTGTTTCTATGGTGGAAACATTTTTATCCCAATTTAAAACTTACAAATACAGAAAAAGCTTTCAGAAGCACAAAAATGTGTAATGAAACATAATTAAACATAATTAAAACATATGAGACAATCTAAAAATATGAACTGGAGAAAAACCCTGAAACACAGTGAACAGAGTAGGGGCACAAGTACAGGTAGGAAGTGTGTTTGACCAAACATTTGCAGCTATAACTACACAAGAGGAAAACTAATCCAAGGGCAACTACTCAATGCCTAAAAGCCAGCATGTCAAGAGATGAAAAAGATCAATTTATTTCCAGGATAATATGGCTTTTTAAGCACTAGAGATATTTTGGCAGAAATTGGAAACATGCTCACCAAACCTGTTACCTCTGCTACCTCAGAACACAGATTCCTTTAGCAAGTTAGATTCCAATACCAAGCTTCCTTCAGAGTTAAATGTAGCCAGATGACCGAATTGCAGCCAGCAGAATATGGGTGAAGCTTCTCCTCCACAAAACATCAATGCCCATCCTCAAAAGCTGCCCCCACCTCCTTTCCTCACTGTCAGGCTGGTAATTCAGGTTATATCCTAGCATAACTCAGCTGACAATGTGCTGAGCCTGGTAAAGATGAAGGAGACTGTACACCTAAATAATTGTAAGAACTAGCTGGCATTATACTAACAGAAACCAAGGATACACACATGGATTAGATTTTGAGGGTACTTGATAAGAGGGCTGGAATGTCATAGCAAATAAGCAAGAATTTATTGACTGGGAGACACTCAGACATGGAATTTAATATCTTAACCAAGTACTACCTCCAGAGATGGGGCAAACTTTTCATAGGACTGGCACTCAGAAGCCTGAGAAAAGCAGTAGTAATCCTAAGTAATTAGAAATGCCTATGGTCCCCTGGAAGATGGTAGAGGCAGAAACAAAGGGGATGGGGGAAATCAGCATGCTGGAATGGCTGTATTTCAAAAGGCCAGAGGATCCGAGAGTATGTTCTAAACAAAGGTCAAGAGGACACATCATTCACCAAGGCCATCAGGAAGGTACCAGTAACAGGGGCACCAGCATCCCTAAGAAATTCAGCAGCAGCTCTTGTCTACCGGCCTAAGATAATGGAAGAAGAGATGATCACAGAGTTGGCAAAGTGGAAGCATTTACCTGCCAGAAGCCCAGGCCACAATTACTGTAAGGAGCAGCATTGTCAGAGAAGCAGTCAGAGGCTTGACACAGAGCATGGTATTTATATGGGCCAAAGAGAATGGCAGCCAATAAGGGTGCTGCTTAATATCCAAAAATCACAAAAAGCAAGAATAGAGGAGCAGGAGGCTGAAGGTTCTTACTCCAATAAAAAGTCATAATCTCTTACTCAGTTCCCAAACCTAAGCAAATTTTCAAATCCAAATTTATTGGCTAAAGAGATAACTCAAAGTAACTCACCACTTTAAGGCTTTTATATTTCCTATTCTCTTTGGTTGGAATACTTTTATCCCAGATAGTCACTTCCTCAATGCCTCCTCTCTAGGTCTTTGACCAAAGGTTAGCTTTTTAGTGAGATTTTCCCAAATCATCCTATTTTAAATTGTAATGCTTTTCTCATCTTGGCACTCCTATTCCCCTTCCTGTTTTACTCTCTGTAGTGTTTATCACCATAGGACATTTTATATATTTTATTTATTTATTTTATTGCCCCTTTTTTCCACTAAAATGTAAGTTCTATGAGAAATTTTGTATTTATATTGTTCACTGTGCCTTAAATAGCACCTGATCACCATGTATACAACAAGGTCTGTCCAGAAAAAGTCCAGTCATTGTTAATATAATGAAAATGGTTTGTGCAATGTCAATGTCACCTAGCAGCCAAGGAAAGTGGACTGGAATGTGCATGAGTGAACAATGATGACTTCATGTACGAGTCAGTGGGGGCAATACACACCATTGAGTAAGCATGTGTACTGTGTGGCCCTCACATTCAAAATGAGCAAGTAGAACAATGAATCTGCATCCAATTTTGCATTAAGCCTGAACATTCCTCCACAGAAACTATTCAAATGATTCAAGTCTGCTGCTATGAGCAAATGGTGATTGGCAGCTTCATCGTTACAACGTGCGAGGTCATACATCATGTCTCATGCAGAGTTTTTGGTGAAACATCAAATCACCCAGGTGACTCAGCCCCTCTATAGCCCAGATTTGGCACCCTGCAACTTCCAGCTTTTCCCAAAAGTAAAATCACCTTTGAAAGGAAACAGGTTTCAGACCATCGATGAGATTCAAAAGTAAGACAGGGCAGCTGATGGCAATTGATAGACTGTGTGAGGTCCCAACATGCCGGCTTCGAAGGGGATAGAGATTTCATTTTTCTATGTACAATGTTTCTTGCATTTTGTATATTCTTCAATAAATGTCTCTATTTTTCATATTACATGGCTAGATACCTTCTGGACAGACCTTGTGTTAAAGGTGCTCAAAAGAGTTTTGCTGAATGAGTAAATTCAGAGACAGGTTTCAGTACAAATAAAATCTGAGGAGTCATCAGTCTACAGACAGAATCTTAACTCATGAAAACATGCAAACAGCTGAGGAAAGTATAGAGAGAAAAGACCACCAAGACCCAGAACCATCTAGGTGGAAACAGTAGAAGAGCAGGAATCTGCCCAGGAGACTAAGAGGAGACCTGGAAGTGTTGAGACAATCCTAAAAAATCTATAATATTGTAAATCAAGAAGAAAGTGAAGGAACAGGAAGCTGTCAACATTGTGAATGGTTCTAAGCATACAAGTTAGATGAGAACCAAAAAATATGCCTTAGTCTTGGCAACATGGAGCTCATCAAAGAGTCTAACAAGGAGAATCCAAGAGGGCAGAGGAGTAAGTGGAAGCTACACTAACCTCCTCCCAGGACCAGTCTGGATTTACAACTTAATTTTGGAGAAATCATCTGGAATAACCAACTGAACATTAGCTGGAGAGAAGTTTTATAACCACAGAGAAACAGGAAAGGCCACTACATCACAACCTGACCGGTAGGGAGTGCGGACACACGGAAGGGCTGGCTGGGCTCCCACGGGTGGCAGCTGAAGGGACTGAGAAACAGTTCAGCAGCTGGGGGTTCCCCCTGAGAAGGGCAGGGTCTAAACCCCCAGCCGGGCTTCCTAGCCTACAGCAACAGAGTGGAAAGTAAAATAGTATCCAGCTGTGAAAAGCGAAAAGCCACAGGGTTTCTTGCTAGCTGGAAAGAAACAGCTGGAGAAAAAGAGCTCTTAAGTGGATCACATATGAAAATATTTTGGCTCCCACTTACCCTGGGCTCAAGCAGAGGAAAGGCAGAGAGGACTAGAGACACTTGGGGAGAGTTTGGCACCGTGGCTTTGAGGGGAGAACTGGGGGAGCAGCCGACCGGGTCCCAGTGCTAACTCATCCCCAGTACTGCGGATAGACCATTCCCCTCCTCTCCACAAGTGGTGTCAGCCTGAGGGGAAGCAAGAGGCCTGCCTACAGGAATTAAGCTGCCACACCCTCAGTCCTTAAGCCTGATGGCTAATTACAGATTGAATAGATTAACAACTAAAGGAGACAGACAAAGGCAGCAGATCCCTGGAAGTCTCCAACAGGCTGCCTAGGCCCAGACTGGTACATGATCTGATGCCACCAGGGGCAGATCCAGGAAGTGCAGATCAATCTAAAAAGCAGCAACAAATAATAAGAGTCACAAAAATGGGGAGACAGAGAAACAACCCCCCATCGAAAGGAAAGGTAGAATCCCCAGAAAGAGTGCTAAATGAAATAGAGGGGAGCCAACTCTCAGATATGGAATTGAAAGCATGGATTATGGAGAAGCTCAATGAGCTCAGCGGAAACTAGAAAGAACTCCAGGGAAACTACAAGGAACTCCAGAAAAACTACAAGGAAGTTACTGAGAATTACACCAGCATGAAAAAGGACATAGAAGTTGTCAATAAGAGCCAGGAAGAAATGAAGAATACAACCTCTGAATTGAAGAACACAGTAGAAGAAATTAAAAGCAGGCAAGAGGAAGCAGAAGATCAGATCAGCGAGCTGGAGGACAACGTAAACAAAAACTTCCAGACAGTGCAACAAAATGAAAAAAGACTGAACAAGACTGAAGAGGTTCTAAGACAGCTGCAGGACAACATTAAACGTAATAATATCCGTATCATAGGAATTCCAGAAGGAGAAGGAGAAGAGCAAGGGATAGAAAACCTCTTTGAAAAACTAATGACAGAAAACTTCCCTAACATGAGGAGAGAAAGAGTCACGCAAGTCCAGGAAGCACAGAGGGTCCCAATGAAGAGGAACCCCAACAGGCCCACTTCAAAACACATCATAATTAAAATGACAACATTCAAAGACAATGAGAGAATCCTAAAAGCAGCAAGAGAGAAACAACTAATAACATACAAGGGAGCTCCAATAAGGCTATCATCAGATTTCTCAGCAGAAACACTACAAGCCAGAAGAGAATGGCAAAAAATATTCCAAGCAATGAAAAAAAAAAGGTCTACAACCAAGAATACTCTACCCAGAAAGGCTCTCATTCAAAATGGAAGGTGAAATAAGGAGTTTCCAAGACAAAAGAAGACTAAAAGAATATATCTCCACCAAACCAGCATTGCAAGAGGTGCTAAAGGGTCTGCTTCAAGAAGATAAAGAAACAGAGAGAGACAGAGAGGAACACAAGTACAAATGGGGAAAATTATGCTTAGCAAAATAAGCCATGCAATGAAAGAAAAATACCTTATGCTATCACCTATTACAGGAAACTAATGAACAACATAAACAAATGAGCAAAATTGAACCAGAGGTATGTAAACAAGGAATAAACTAATAGTAGCAAGGGGGTATGTGGGAGGGAGAGAAGACGGTAAGAAAGGGAAGGGTCTAGTCAAAGAACATGTATTAATGACCCATGAACATGGACAACTGGGAAGGGACTGACTGTGGGATAAGGGGGGCAGGGTACGGGGAAGCAAGAGGGGGGGGAAATGGGACAACTGTAATGGGAAAAAAAATTTTAGTGGGGGAAAAATGAAAATATAAAGAATGGAAATTCAAGTTCAGTGAATATTAGAAGGACAAGGATTTTCCTTCACACTGTATATTTTTCTCCCTATCTGATCCCTCCAGAGTTTGGCATTCTAAACAAGTAAGTAATGACATAAGGTTCTTTGCATAAAACTAATAAGACCAGTTGTTAATAGAGGTTTTTTTGACTAAGACTTTAACTGGAATGTCATGCCTAAAGGAGACATGCTTGGGCTCTGGTTGTTACCAAAAAGCACTGAGGAACTGGGATTGACTTTCAAAGGTAATAAAAGCCCACGAGATAAAAGGCCTGGTACCTTGGTTGGTTGTGTGGTCCACAGCAATCTTTCCAGGGAAAGAATGAAGGTTGTCTTCCTGAAAGGTGGCTAGAAGGGACCTTAAGGCACAATGGAAAACCAGAAGGACTGGGAAAAGACAGGTGTATACAGGCAAGGCTGAATGCCAGGTATGTGACTCAATATCTGTGCCCTGAAGGGTGGACTGAAGGTCACCTTAAATGTTCCTTGCATAAGTTCCAGCAAAGCAGAACTAAAGATCATAAGTGATCATTTGCTGCTCTTGTTGTATTTATGAAAATGAACAGGATAAATTAAAAATAAACTTAATGCAGTCCCTTTAATGACAAGGAGGGTAATCTTAGGGAGAAAAATTGTGATTCAAGGAAAACCACAATGCTCAGTGGTAGACTATATAGTAGTGCAGCTAACCGTCTCTAAAGTTTCTTTTCATTTAAAATTTGTTTTCATTTGAAAGTTAAACTATGTCCGTGGTATCATCAAATATGTTTAATTCACCAGCAAGAAGAATGTCAAATGCCTTGCAACTGGATGTCGTTCCAATAAGACAGTCTTATGGATTTAGAGACTTGTATGTCGGTTATGTTACATAAATTAACATGTGTTTTCTGTTTTCATAGAGCATAAGCCTATGATCTCATTACCTGAGTGAGCGTCTGTACGTATAGACCTCACTTAATCCTGTCTGCATCGCTGCCTCATGAGACTTAACAGTTTAGCTGAACTAAGTGCCTGGGTTGGTTAAGTATGGGGTGGTCTGTGGGCTTCACTTTAAAACTGATTTCCCTCTTCTATCCTAATGGCTTGGACAGAAAGGGCCCAGAGGTCTGAGAAGGGGGAAACCTAAAATATTTCCCTCAGCCCAAACTAAGTATAATGGGCAAAAGGGTTTTGGACAGGTGAGATGTGCCTGGCACACCTTCCTCCAAAGAAGCCCTTTTTTTTCCCTAATGTGGGACATTGAAAAATTAATCCCTGCCTTCTGTTATCTAGTAGTTATAGATTGAATGATGTCTTTTAACCCTATTGCCAAACCTGTTGCCCCCAGAATACAAGGATGCCAGCCTGTTAAACAAGCACGCCGTTGTCTGGGTCCAGCCAACTGACCTGGAGTCTGCATGATCCTTCCCTATGTGGGAAGGCCACCCTCCCCTCCACACCCCAACTCTTATTAGGGATTTCTGGACCCAAGGGTAGCTTGAAGCAGCTAGAGGAGCTCGAGACTTTCACCCATTGTCCTTTATAAGATTATAAAGCGTCTTAAATCTTAGAGGGAGGGATTATTTTTTATTGTTAAAATAATTAATTAATCACTTATTTTTAAAAAAGAGAAGAAGACTATATGAAAGGGTGAGGCAGGAGAGCTTGTATGTACGACCCATGGGCATGGACTTGGGGGGGGTGTTGCTGGGAGAGGGGGGTTCTGGGTGTAGGGGAGCAAAGGGGAAAAAAATGAAACTATTGTAACAATATAATCAATAAAATATACTTAAATTTAAAAAAAAAAGAGTCTAACAAGTGCAGTTCTTGCAGAGAAGTGGGGTGTCTTTCTAGTAAGTGTTATTAGAAGCATATTTATGTAAAGACAAGACCAGAAAAGCCTATAAAACATGGCTGCTGTGTCCCTTTCCACCAGCTTTCTCATGAAAGTCAGACCAGAGATCTTTTCCAGAAAATCACCTCCTGCCTACTGTCTTATTCTGGATTACAGAATGCCATTAGTGCAGTCTCTTCGAAATCTAATGTCACGTGGCTGGGATTTCACAATGGTCAATTCCCAGTGAGAGGTCCAGAGCATGTGGGATGTTGGAAATATCACTACTACAATGAATCATGCCTTATGCACAGAAAGAATAATTCCTGTATTGAGGAAAGTAAATCCCTGTATCTGATAAGTCACCTGGAATCTGATGAGTCACCTGGAGTGGTGCTTTTTAAAAGCCCTTCTTGAAAGTAATGAAATACCTGTTAGAGAGAGCCAGAGGAGCAACAAGAGAGGCCACCAGAAGGAAAGCAGCCTCTCACCACTCCTGTTCTTAGTATACAGTTTCTCCTTTCTACCATCCTAAACCCATGGTTGATGACACTTAATGAATAAAAAAATAACAGGGTAAAATAAAATATAAAAAGAGAATAAAAATTGAATTATAGAATTCAATATTTAGGAAACACTATAAACTAGAATAAAATGAAAATAAATTCAAATCACTTTTAGTCCAGTGATTTTCATTTTAAAGGTACATTCTGCCATTTTAACAAAACCTTTTAGTTCAGTGATTTTCAGCCTTTTCACCTCATGGCACACATACTAATTACTAAAATTCTGCAGCACACCAACAATTATAGTATATTTTTTGCCGATCTGACAAAAAAAAAATAGATGTAATTTTGACTCATTCACACCAGGTGGTTATTGTGTTGGCTGTTGTCATTTTTTTATTTGACCATCTGAGGGAAAGAGGTCAGTGCCCTGACTAAATAGTCAGGTATTGCATGTTTTTTAATCCCTTGCTCAAGGACTTTTTTTTTTTTTCATTGCTTTTAGAAAGAGGAAGGGAGGGAGAGAAAATGAACAGGAGGAGAGAGAGAGAAGGAGAGAAAGAGAAACACCAGTTTGTAAGAGAAACATTAATCGGTTGCCTTCTTGTATGCTCCCTGATCAGGAATTGAACCCACGACCTTTCAGTCTACTGTCAATGCTCCAAAGGACTGAGTCACACCAGCCAGAGCTAGCTATTATATGTTTTAAAAATTCTTGTGACACATGGTTGAAAATCACTGTTTTAGCTGAATAAATCATGGCAATGTTACATTATTTAGAAAGATGAAAAACACAACAGAATGTGCATTGATTTTGTAAAAAGTCAAATTGTAGTATAATTATCAGTAGGTAGCTGTTCCACTTAATCTTTCATGTGTAACTACATTGGCCTCAGAGTTAAAACTATTTGGCCCTGGATGAGTGGCTCAGTGGTTTGGAGCATCGTCCCATACACCAAAGGTTGCGGGTTCGATCTCCAGTCAGGGCCTGTATGGGAGGCAACTGATTGATGTTTATCTCTCTCTCTATCTCCAAAATCAATAAACATATCCTTGGATGATTAAAAATAAATAATTATCCTGTTCTCCATCTGTGAGTCTAAGTGGGGGCAGCGGGAGGTAGGGTAGAGATTGAGCAAAAAGGAAAAAGGACTCATGGACATGGACAACAATGTGGAGACTGCTGTGGGAAGGGAGGTATAAGGGGGCTAAATGGTAATAAAAAATACAATAAAGATTAAACTGAATTAAAATAAATAAATAAATAAATTTAACTATTCACATGAGAATTTTCCCCTTTCATTTCTTTTTCAGGCAATTTGACTTGGATAAATAAAATGACTATAATTTTGACTACATATTGATTAGGTAAAATAAAAAGTAAATGGCTGAAGTCAGAACTGGTTATCCCAAAGTTTGAAGATCACCTTAAACTATCAACCCTTTCAAGGAAAGAAGTTCCATTAACAGACTGTATATTGGCTATTATCAAATCTTAAGCTTACTATGCCTTTGCCTCCAAAGCAACACTAGAAATTTTAAAACCATACATTAATCAAAATGTTACTATTTTATGCTTTTTCTCCTCATATCAAATAGAAGTTCTCATGTACCACCCAGTTTGCTAGTTGCCTAAGTAATCCTACAAACTCTCATTTTAAGTCTTCAAACTTCGCCCATCCTGATCATTTAACTTCCATTTTTTTCATTCAATAAATAGTGAGTTCTAAAAGCTATGATAGACTCCAGAAATACTACAATGATGAACAATATATTTGTTATGGGCTTATTTTTATTGCCCTAAAATTTTTATTTTGAAGTCCTAACTCCCAGTACCTCAAAATCTGACTGTATTTGGAGATAAAGAGGTATTTAAGTTAAAGGACATCAATAGGTTGGGCCTGAATTCAATGACTCAAGTCTTATAAGAAGAGGAGATTAGGGCACAGATACACACAGAAGAAAAACTATATAAAGACAAAAAGAAGAGTCCTCTGCAACCTAAAAAGAGAAGTTCAGGAGAAACCAACCCTGCCAACACCTTGATCTTGGACTTGCAGCCTTAAGATTTGTGAGAAAATTAATTTCTGTTGTTTAAGCTTCCCAGTCGGTGTTGTTTGTTACAGCAGCCCTAGAAAACTAACACACATTTCATTACTTATCTGTTACCTCACTCATTACCTTAAACACTCCTGTAAAAATCTGATGCTTAAAACTTCTCAAACAAAACTATGAACATGGTTAAATTCCAAGCATTGGAGAACCTTTGGAAATTTTCATTTTGGAAATTTAACTGAAATTACAGTTGTATATCAATAAAAATGGGAAAGGAAAAGAATGATTTTGAAACAAACAGAAAAAACAATTATTTCCCAAACTAATTACTCTCTATCAACCTCCTTTCTTGCAAATGTTTTCCCTAATGTCTAGTAATTCCAGGAATTCTTTAAACTTGGAGGCACCATGGAACAATGAATTAAATCATAGGCTTTAAAGACAAATGTATCTGCTATATGACCCTGAGCAAGTTACTTAGCACTTCTTGACTCAATTTCTAATATAAAAATTAAGAAGCTCATAGTGACAATCAAATGAGATAATCAAAATTAAAGAAATTTGTACACTTGGAAGCATGTTACAAGGATGAGGAATGATTTTCCAGATCTACCAACTAGAAAAAAAAAAGTCTATGAGAAAAGAATATCATTGAATTTCAAATCTAAGTTAGAATATTGACAAGGAGCAACATCAGGTTTACCAGTTTCTGGAAACTATTCTTTTTGAAATACTATAGTCAGTATTCTGGAATTTCCTCAATTCTCCTTGAAATTTCAAATACTGAGCAGAGGCCCTGAGACCAGGTTTGAGATGAGAGAGTAAAACAAAACAAAACTTGGGCACCACAGTTGTGCCCTGTCATTCATCAGGCTGGAGTAAGAGACCCAGATAAAGCCATCTGCAAACTTAATAGGAACCAGTATTTCTCCCAAGGACATGCTGCAGCTATAAAATGTCATAATGACTCCTTTCCTTTCTTTGAATGACTGCTGCTTTCTTATTCACCGAGAAACTCAGTACTCTAAAATCATAGATGATCAGAGACTGCTTTTGAAATTATATCTGTAAGAATGAAATATCCCATTCTTTTCTGGGGAATGTATCACTTTGACACAGATAAGCAGCCTCTATTTAGGACTCAGTCAAATAGCTTCAGATAAGGGGAGGGTTTGGAAATCACAATAGTCCAGATCTATCTTAACTTGATTGCTTTCAAGGAAACAGAACTATAAATTCACTTCAACCTCTATACTTAAACTAAAAAGGGCTTGCTCTTTTCTTTCCTTTGAGCCTATCAAATACTAATACATTTACAGTAGTTCCCATTTTTCATTTCTAATTGTGCTCCTTACTCTTGCTTGCTCTCATTAAACTGGCCAGAGAAGCTGGTTTACCTTACTGTTAATGTTTATTCTGTTTGTTTTCTCTTTCAATATCTTTTCCACTTATTATTTCTTTCTTTCATATTTGAGTTTATTCTTTTTATAACTTCCTAAATTGGGTTCTTGTCCCATTAAGTTCCCTGCTTTTCTTCTCTAAAATATTCATTTTTCTTAGCTGGGATTTTTTTTTTCTTTTCTTTTTTCTTTTTTTTTTTTTTCCAGAAAACATTACACATTTCTTTATTATTAAATGAGAAAAATCTCATTTGTTACATCATCACATTGCTAGTTAGAGAAATGCTGCAGTGATGAAAAAAGTCAATATTGAATCATTGGTTGTGGTTTTCAGTGCTAATTCTGGAAAATTCTTATCCAGATCTTGTGAATTGCTTCTAACACTTTATTTTTAATCTCTTCTTTTGGAATTCCAATGAGAAATCTCATAACTTCTCATTCCTGTCTCCATGTCTTTTAACCTTTCATGTTTTTCAACTCTTTGTGATAATTTCTTCAAGTCCATCTTCTTTTTCATTAATTTTTAATTTACTTTATTTCAGTTATTGAAATTTTCATCTTTATAGTTTCTATTTTGTTTTTGTTTTTTTAAGGCCTCCTAACCTATCTTGCCTTTTTAAAATTTGTATCTTGTACCTTTCTTATACTTAGAGAATCCATCCATTATTTAAACATTTTAGCCCTGGCCAGGTGGCTCAGTTGGTTGATCATTGTCCTGTTCACAAGAAGGTTGCAGGTCTGACCCCATTCAGAGCTTGTGTGAGAGGCAGTTGATCTATGTTTCTTTCTCACATTGATGTTTCTCACCCTCCCTCCCTTCCTCTCTCTATAAAAATGAATAAACATATCCTCAGATGAGGATTAAGAATAATAAACAAACAAACATTTTAAACATCTGTAGAGCTTGAGGATATTTTCTGATGAGCCTCACTCTTGATGACATACATATTATGTATTTGTAATTTGGATTCTTAATTTATGTTTTATTTAGGTCTTTTCTGAGGAAATTCTGTGAGGCCTGGATTGAAGAAATTGTAGCTGGTAAAGAGTGATAATGCATTTGCTTCTGCCAGTCACCCCAGGATGCTATGAATCTGGAAGTACTTGAAGTTCTTCTTTGTTTTCTCTGCTCTAAATTGCTCAGACCACAAAATGACACAAAATTTAACCTGAAAGTGGTGTGAGGATAAGCCTTTGTGGCTATCAATTCTCAAGGCAGATATTTCTATTGTCCTACTCAGAGCCCAGGCCAAGAAACAATTTTCCTTGTTATCTTTCTTAGTTGACAGGGAGACATATATTTTTTCAGCTCCACTCTTCCATTAATCATAGAGTTAAAGCCGGATTTATGTGGGTTCTCAGTGAAACACACTTCAACTTGCATGAGTGCAGGGATTTTTCTCCTGCACTGCTGAGGTCATCGAAAATGGATCATAAATATCAGCAGATGCCCTCAGAGACAGCCATATAATATAGGTATCCACCTACAACTTTGATTTCCAACTCTCCTTTTTTAGCCCATCAGATATTTCTCTTACTTCTGAGCTCACTTGTGCATTTAAAATTATTATTATTATTAAATCAAGTTATTATAGGTGTTTTCAATTATTTTACAGAATTATCTTTCACTTTTTAATATTTTGATCAGTTTAACTTGTCTCTGCTCCAACTTCTTCATAATTGTTCTACATTAGAAGATCCTGGAGAGAAGCTATAGTTCCCTGCTCTTTATAGAGTCTTGCAAATTATGTTCCTTCTTCTCAAAACTAAG